>NW_015177015.1:272783-332072 GCF_001447785.1 Gekko japonicus | reverse complement strand
CTTTTAGGGGCGGCTGCCCCTTTCTCTGATAGAGAGTCCTCTCCGGAAGACCCCGACTCCAGCTCGCCGCTGGACTTACTGTTCATCCCTTCTTTTTCTTCCTCCTCTGGCTCTCCCATCTGGACTCTCAAAAACTTCTGTGCTTTGTGAACAGAGTCAATCTTTTCCTTTTTATCCTTGATTTTGAAGATCACGACTTCTGGTGTTAGCCATCTGTATCCAATTGCTTTTGTCTGGAGAAAAAGAATTAAATATTTGTACTTTCTCCTTTGTCTTATTTCAAATGGAATGTCTTTTAGGATTCTGATAGCATTATCTCCAACTTTCAAAAGAGCTCCAGATGCCGCTTTCAAGATTGCATCCCTCACACATCTCTTCGAGAATCTTATCACTGTTTCCCCAGGCAGATTGTTTTTCTTTATATATCCTGAATATGACTTGTAGGCCACATCCATATCGCTCAGAAAAGATTCTGCCTTCATCTCTGTCATTGGAGCCAATAATTCACTCATCTTCTCCTTCAGATTCTCTCCTTTAGTCTCTGGAAGGCCCTGAAAGCGAAGAATCAAATTAGCTTTTTCCATTTGTAGTTGTAACAGCTGATCTTCCGTGGAGATTTGCTTCTTTTCCAGCTTTTGTACTTTCTTCTTCACCTTTTGTGCAGTGGTGTCCACTTCTTTCACCTTCTCAGCTGTTTGATTCATCATTTTAAGTGTCTCACTCAACTGTGTTTGCTGGGTGGTGATACATTGATTCATTGTTGACAGCTGCTGCTTGAGATTATTCATCTGGTCCAGCAGAGGGTGCATGGATTCCGCCAATGTCTTTGCCAGCTCGCTGGTTGCTTCCGGTCTTGGGCTCTCAGTCCCTTTTGTTTTTAAAAGTTTCTCTTTCTCCGTCCTCTTCCCCACCATCTTTGTGGATTGTTTACTTTAACTGATATTTTCAAAGTCTCTGAGTATGTGCTTGTACGCTCGAACCCGCCTTGGTAAGTCTTTCTTAACAGTTTTATTCGCTTTTTCTTCTGCTCCTCCCCTTCAATTAGCTTTTAAGTACGTGCGTTTGGGAGGCGTCCCTCCCCCGCTTGCCTCACTTTCTGTTCTGTGGGGGGTTTGGGGAGCTTTCTTTTCCTTTTATTTAAACACTTAGATTGAACTCATGTTCATAGTTGGTCCTCAGACCTTGTTTAAGCTCTGTTTCTTTCGCTCGACCTCCTGCGCTTGCCCTGGTCAGCGTCGCTTGGTTCCATTCGGTCTTATGGCACGAAGAACCTTTGGGATGGAGAGGCACCTCAATTCCCCGGCATCGTGCCGGCGAAGAGGCAACCCCTCGAGAGTCCCATGGGCAGAGCCCCTTTAGCCGGGTCTCTGGGGGTGTGACGATCCTGTGCACCCCCTCCTTCGGCCAGAGTGCAGCTTCACCCCCAGGAGGTCCGAAAGGTGCGACTGCTCAGCGCGCCGCCATGAACCGGAAATATACTTCTCTATCCAATCTTAATCAAATTAATGTCTATTTGATTAAGATTGGATAGAGAGGTATATTGAAAATTTTTGATTTTTATTTAGACAAGGCTTATAATAGAAGACTACACAAATGGCAAACTTATAAAGATATTAAGGACTTAATTTGATTTTTAAAAGGTGTTATATAAATAAGATGGGTTTAAGGATCTTATGAATTTGTGTAACTGGGGAAGAATATATAGGGAATATATATAAAAAAGGGAAAGGGGAAAAGTAGGATAGAATTTATAAACAAAGGCAGCATGATATAAGAAGTAGACCAGAGAATTTTCTTTTATTGATGTCAAAATAATTAGCATAAATAGAATGATAAAAGCATATGATTATGGAAAATGGTATAAAATCTAGTTAATAATTAAATATAGTTTATAAAAGATTGTTGTAGAAGAAAATAAAAGAAAATAGGTCTTGTTAATCAATAGAGATGCAAATATTATACAGCTTAGTGATTATGTAACTTTAAGGTATATCCAAAGTTAGACTTATAGAATAAGATAGTTAAAAATATTGATTACAAAATCTAGATTTGCAAAATATTAGGTGACCATATGGTGGGAAAAATAGAATATAGATATATATGTATGAGGTGAGTTAATTGATATGATGTTGTTATCATTACTCTCATATATGTTTGTTTAAAATAATAAAATTATTATTAAAAAAAAAGAACAACGGACTTTAATCTGGAAAACCGGGTTTGATTCCCCACTCCTTCACATGAAGCCTGCTGTGGGTGACCTTGTGTCCAACACAGCTCTCTCAGAACCCCACCTATCTCACAGGGTGTTTGTTGTGGGGAGAGAAAGGAAGGTGATTGTAAGCTGCTCTGAGACTCCTATAGGTGAAGGCTAGGGTATAAAACCAACTCGTCTTCTTCTGAGTTTGTCTTTTAGCCTTGGCCTGCTAGGATTGCCAGCCTCCAGGTGGGGCCTTAGGGTTGCCAGGTCCCCTCGCCATGCTGGAAGGGGGATTTGGGGGGTGTTCTAGGATGTCATCGATGTGATGACATAATTCGGAACTGACATCATTGCATCAGTGATGTTGCACAGCAATGCTCTGGTTTAAGAGCAAAACTCTATGGTTTTAAGTCAAATTTACCATAGAGTTTTCCCTCAAATCAGAGTGCCACGTGTGACATCTCTGATGCAATGACATCACTCCCAGGTGACATCATCGCATTGGGGATGTCGCACCTGGATGTGGCTGTTTGGGGTCAGGATTTCCCCCACCAGCCAGATGGAAGAACCCCCATGGGGCCTAGAGATCTCCAATAATTACAAATTATCTCCAGACTACAGAGATAACTTATACATGGAGTCAGGTTTTGTTAGGTCACAAACATCCTCAATGGGGACCCAAAGTAGCTTACATCATTCTCCACTCCTCCATTTTATTCTCATATTGGGTTGCCATCCCCCCCCAACTGGGGTGGGTTTCCCCCCAATTTCAGGCCCTCCAATCTGCCCACTGGTCAGCTGCCAGCAGGGGGTGCCCCACCCCAGAAAAACTCCATGGCGCCCAATGTGTCTGGCACAATGATATCACCTGGAGGTGATGTCACCATGCTGGGCATGTCATTGGGGGGACACTCTAGCCAAAAGCTCTATGGTGTCCATAGAGTTTTTGGCTGAATGCTAGAGTGTCCTCCCAGCAATGTGCCTAGCGTGATGGTGTCACTTCTGGATGATGTCATTGTAGCAAGCGCAAATAGCACACACACAGGAAGACACCAGACAGAAGACTGGGGCCCCCTGCCCCTGGCAACCCTATCCTCACAACAATTCCATGCGGTAGGTTAGGCTAAGAGTGTATGACTGGCCCAAGGTCACCAAACAGGGAGTGTGGGGATCTGAACCTGGGTCTCCCAGATTGTAGTCTGGTACTCTAACCACTATACCATGTTGGCTGATAAACAAATGAGATGCTTTAGAAACTGATGGGAATTTTGATTAAGCCACCTTGTTAAAATTTTCTTTAAAACTAAAATGAAAATGCTTTATATGTAGACATATGTCTTTGTTGTGATGTGTTTGAAAGTTCTTGCCTTACTAAACTTAAAGCTCGCCATTTGCTAAGCTATGCTACTTATCTCAGCTGGCAAAAAACTCTCAGCTGTTTGCGGGTAGCTCTCATCTGATCTACCTTATCTCTTGTCTTGCCAGCCTATGCATTAAAGACCAGGAACAGGGTAAATGTACTTCACAAAAGAAAAGAAAATAGCAAATACAAAACACTGTATGAAAAAGGTGTGATTTTAATTAGCATGCAACCACCCTCTTGCAAAGCCTATCTTGTTAATAAGGATGAAATTAAATAAATGGCAGTTTACTTAATTTCAGTCTAAGTTCCCTGGGAAGCCGGGAGGCTTGGTCTTTCTCTCCTGGGCCGTTGGGATAGATTGAAAGACCTGGTGGCAACATACCAAGACTAGGGTGAGTTTTAGACTCTCTCTGGTAATTTGTAACTTTGTTTTGTGACACACTCCCCTTGTACCAAAAGTCCTTTCCTGGGGTGGGACTGGGACTTTTGACATGGTGGGAGCTGTGGGATTCACTTGAGGTTTTGAAGTCAAATTCCTGGTTTTTAGTCTGTGCAAAAATATTGGTACTTGGCTGTGAAGAGTTTGTTATTTTGACTGAGTGCAGTTAGGGTTTTGAAATTATGGCAGAAGGACGTGTAGAGTCTGAGCTGCACTTGGAGGAAGACACCATCCTGACTGAGGATTTTACAGGAATGCCTGATCTCATGTTGGAACAACAAGACATGCGACCTTCACCGCCTGTGAGGTTGAGGATTTGCACCTTTGAACCGGAGAACCTGGAACTGCGAGACGGGCGTGACAGAGAAGAGCTGCCGAGATGCCCCAGACACTCTGCAGAAGCTGTAGTCCGCAGAAATCCTGCTGGAGACCAACTGAGTTCTGGACTTGGTGAGAGAGGGACTACTGAGTTTGAGAAGGTGTCGACACCACTTCAAATCAGAATTCTGGGCAGAAGACGCAGACCGGCAAAGTGCAGAGTCTAGGTGGAGAAATGCCATGGACTTCCCTGTTGCTCACCCTGTTACACAGAGAGATGACTCTCCTTGGAATTATGACAAATGTTTCCCACTTATAAAGAGGGACAGGACATTCTAGCATTTTTCTCTCTATGAACGGACCTGTGAAGATTTGGGGGTCCCTAAGAGACATTATATGGTCATCCTGAGGTCCCAGGTGACTACATTGCTTGCTGATTTGCTTGGGAATATTCAAGTTGCAGACGCTGGGAACTACCAGAAGTTTAAGAATCTTGCTCAGCAACTGTTTGCTTTGTCCTCTGAAACCTACAGAAGAGCTTTCAGAAAAGTGGATAAGAGCCTGTGGCAAGGAAGCTTCCACATTGCTGCTGCCACATTGTCTCAGAATCTGGACAGATGGCTAACTGCTGAAGGAGTGCGTACCTTCAATGACTTGAGAGAGTTAATTCTCATGGAACAATTCTGTCTCTTGTTGCCAGATGAACTGTCTGCTTTGGTCAGAGACTGGGATCCTATCTTGCTAGACCAAGCTACAGACCTTGCTGAACACATGAGACAGCATTGTGAGAAGGCAATGGGAAAATCTGCCTTTGAAGGAGGAAGCAATGTGCGCCCAGCAGCTGTCAGTAACACATCCAAGCCAGTAGAGAGCCAGCACAACACCCCTGCGAAGAAGCCTTCATCATCGCCAACTGCTGCTGTGAGACCCATAGTTGATCCTAAGAGTGAACTCTGCTTTTACTGTAAGAATTCTGGGCATATAAAGGCTAACTGTCCTTTTTTCAAAGCAAAAGAGAAGCCTAAGACCAGCACACCTGCTGCTGATACCCGTGTGAATGTGATTAATCAAGCTGAGTCAGCTGAGAACTGGGAAGAAGAGGAGACTTCTCCCAGCTATTCATCATCTACAGAGTCGACAGCTGAGACTCCAGCTGCCTCATCTTGAGAGAAAGCATGTCAACCTGTCAATGTTGCTTTTTTGGACCCAATGCAGATCAACTGGGCCAAAATGGAGTTTTCTCATGAAATAAGGATTAATAACATTCTTGTCCTTTCTTGGAGGGATTCAGGGACAGACCTGACCAGTATTTCAAGGAGGTTGTTAAGGCCAGGACAGATCCTCCCAGGTAAAAAAATATGTGACCCCTTATGCAAGTAACCCCATTGAAAGAGAGCTAGCTGAAGTAGACATAAAATATAGGGGATTTGTGGGGAAATCAGTGGTGATGGTGCATCAGAAATGTTTTACCCCGTGTGCCCTTGGAAATGATATTGCTTACAAGGCTTATTGTGCCCAATTAACCACTAGACCCTCAAAATCTTCATCCAGAGCCTTGGCTCTTGACCGCCTACCAGTTAACTGTTTTGTCTTGGAAACTCAGACTGCAGTCCCACTCTGCAGGGCTGACTTTTCTTGTTAAGTTCCATGAGAAGCCGAGAGGCTTGGTCTTTCTCTCCTGGGCTGTTGACATAGATTGAAAGATCTGGTGGCAACCTACCAAGACTAGGGTGAGTTTTAGACTCTCTCTGGTACTTTGTTTTATGATGCACTCCCCTTGTACCAAAAGTCCTTTCCCAGGGTTGGGACTGGGACTTTTGACAGTCACACTCAGAACTGTAACTTTAAGAGATCAAGGTCATCTTTTCATTTATTTATTTATTTACTCAGATTTGTACCCCGCCCTCCCCGCCAAGGCCGGGCATAAGTTTTTTAAAGCGTGTGCTGTTAAAAATTAAATATGCAGTGTGTATATCAAGACAGCCCATATTTTGCCTAAAACAAAGCATAATTTCCCGACTGCTTGCTGAGCTGTTGAGAAACTGCATGCAAAATAGCAGTTTACTGATCTTACAAGCTATTGCTTTGCATAGTTATCCAATGGTACTAGCATTAACAAATTGAGTGCACCCCCATGTACTATCAATTAAGACTTTGTGTTGTGCACATAACATAGAGTAACTGTTTTTTCCCCAAAAGTAATAATCTGTCACTTGTTCTACTTTTAAAATCCATGCAGCAGGAAAGTTGGGTGAAAGAGATCAGACTGCAGGCCTTACCTCCAATATATGCCACTGAGAAACCTCGGTTGGCTGTATTCCGGTCTGTGTGAAGGACCAATAGCAGTTTGTTTCTACTGGATATAATAGGAGACAGCATTTCTCTCCCACACCACTTCCCCAAAAGCAATGCTTTCTCAGTGCCTCCATCAAACACAGCGAGATGGTCATAATCGCAGCCATCTGTCAGACTGTTCCGTCCTTCCAGATCCAAGTCCAGGAAGAAGACTTTGATTCGATATCCTGGGGGCAGCTGGATGGTCCAGTGACACTTGATATTGTTGGGATAAAAGTTGGGATATTGAGGACTAGAGAAATTTCCTTTGACAGCCGTGTATACCTCCTGACATGCACCTGGTTACAGAAGAAAGGGAATGTAATACAAATCAAGCAGTCAAAGCATGAATTCTGGTTTCTTTTCATACTACTTATGAGCTTCTTAACACCTTCCTCTGCCCTGCAACCCCTGGAAAATGCCTTCAGGCACAGCTGTGAGGGTGCAGTGCCAGCAATCAACTGGTGGCCTCAAGTTAACTGTAGCCCAAACCAGAAAGTGACCCTGTATTAAGCAACTGCTACAGAGGCTGCTTCAACACAGGGGTTTTTTTTCCTGAAGAGAGAGCATGTCCCCATGCTTTTTGGGAGCTTCCAGATGATAGTCTGCTCATTCCAAGTATGACTTGTGGGACACCCACAACCTCCCTTTTTAAAATAGATCAAAGGAGAAAAAGATATGTTGATCTGATTTAAACAGGGCCAAGCAGTCTGGCTATGGGCTGGGTTTCTCTGTGGAAGTTCTGTCTACAGCCAATCCGGGATCTAAGCTCAGCCTGCAAAATGGTGTGGCTAAGTGGCTCAGCCAGGAAGGGTGGATTGCTGGGTTTTTCTGGGGAAGGGAAGGTACCTATTGTTGGAATGTGAAAGGTTTATAGGGCACCTACTTTAAGAAGATCAGAACAGCCTATAGGGGACAGCTGAAGGACTGCTGGTTAGCATAGCTAGATTAGGGACTTCCCACAGTTTCACATTATGTCCTTCCTGTCTCCTGACTGACTCTTTGGAAACTTCCTGCTCCAGCTGAGCCCTCCCTCTTCGTTCCTGTCTCACACAGCATTTCGTTACCCTATCTCTCCTCTGTTCTATCAGAATTTATTTCTTCTTTAATAAACTGAGTTATTTCTTTACACAGTTGGTGCTCCATTCCTCTTCATGCTTAAGCTCTGCCAACACCAATGAGGGCAGCAAGGATGGGTATGTGGATGTCATCCTCTCCGGTCTGAATGCAGCACATTGCTGGTTGCACAGTGGGGGTAAGCATCCTGAGTATCAGCTGCACACACCAATATCTAACACAAAACTACTGGACTGTTTGATATTGGGTTTCTATCAGTGTGGTCTGCACCACACCTCAGGTTGATTGGACATTCAAAGCTGCACCATCGTCTGCAACTGCATTGATCTCCATTCTGGTGGAGGCATCATTTATCTTTTGCCTCACTGTTCCTGATTTGAGAATTATCTCAGTATTCCCAATTTGATCTTCTGCCTACTTCCTGCCATATAAAGCCACAGTTCCAGACAACACATCCATACACAATAACTGTGCTGTGTTTCAGCTGCCAGTTATGACCTTGCTATGTCAGGAAAAAACAGCTGGATAAATGCCTGGCAGCATATTTCTCGAAGACAGACCTGCCCAGACCCTGTAACAGAATCCCTATGTAATGATTCCGACTTTGTGATGATTGACACTTTGGGTTGGTTCCACACCAGCCATTTAGTCTGGAATTGTCATGATTCTTTCACTCAGTTTTTACGGACAATACAGATGACATCATAGGTGATCTGTTGCATTTCTGTATTTTCTGTGCTGTGTCTGTCTTTTGTCAGGCCTGACTTGTGATGATGTTTAAAATCTAATACACAATTGCAGCTCTGGGCTGTCCTATGTGGAGAAAGAGCTGAATTTTCTCAGGGCTCCTGTCCCTTTAAAATTTCCTCTTTCCTCTTTTGCTTAATTAATTACATCATGTTACCTCCTGCAGCCAGGTCATTTCTTGAGGTGTTCATGAATTCATTGTAAATTTTCAACTCTTGTTCTCTTGAGGGAGGGGGAACTTAGTTACTTTTTGTACTTTGTAGTCAACAGGAATGTGCTAAGATCTTGTGTGAGGATAGATTTTTGTGGGAAATGTAGTGTTAAATCATAAAACCCCATTGCAAGTCCACTTGTGATTCAAAGTGGATAAGAAATCCTTCAGCAGCACAAACAGGTTATAGTGTGGAATCACTTTTGGGAACATGCTCATGGGACAGCCCTTTGATTAAAAACAATCCTGGCACCTAGAAAACAACCTCATCTGGAAGGTGACTATGCTTCATTCAGTGGTAGCATCCACATATGGGACTCCCTCCAGCATTCTGAAGCAATACAATTCCTAGAGGGCTGTAACTGAATGTCCCCTGAATGTCCAGATTCCCCCTTGGTCTTCTTAAGGTAATTTGGGATGTGGTGACGTCTTTTATTCATTGTCTGTGATGGACATTTTTTTTAAGTATCCTTGTACTGAGGACTCCAATTTGTGAATTCCTGGAACATGATCAAAACCTGAAATTCTATAGGCTGTGGTAAATCTCAAACTTTACCATGTGGGTTTATATTAAGAATGAATATTCAACATGCAACAAAGGGGGAGGGGGAATAACACTATTATATTAAAAAAATAATGTTAGAATCAAGTCTTGCCTGAAGCCAATATTAAGTGATTCTCACTGATTATGAGCATATCAGGGGAAGATATGTGGCTTAATAGTAGAGAACATGTTATGTATGCAGGAAGTCCCAGGTTCAATCCTCATTGCCACTAGCTAAAAGGATCTAGATAGTAGGTGTTGGGTAAGACTTTATCGGCCTGAGACTCTAGAGCATCACTGCCAGACAAGGAAGATAATTAGATACTTCATGTGCTCAGCATAGAAAACTTAACACTCACAACAGCAGAAAGCTTAATCCAAATAAAAACAGTTATAATATTTATTTATTTGGTGAAGTCAAGTTTTATCTCTCTGTTTGTCCAAAATCTAGTGTTTTGTGGGGCTAGTGGTGGCTATCTATCTCCTTTTCCTAGGATAATCTTGTGTGCTGGTGGAAATACCACAGAATCTTACATGCATCTGATTACTTGATCTTCATATACAGTAAAAGTAGAATTTCTACACATACCTGAAAAGAAATAGGCCTTGAAGCCTCTGCCTGCAATGTTAAAGTCTGATTTGAACACAACCAGAAGTTCATGCATGGAAGAGACTACAGCTGGAGGCTTCATACTCCCACAGTAGTGACTGAGAAGTGGATCCCCCATGGTAGGCCCATCAAAGATTGCCACATAATCAAAACTGCACTGTTCACTGTTTTCCATTTGGAAGTCAACAAAAACCAATTTGATGACAGAATCTGAAGTTGCCTGGATGATCCAAAGGCATTCAGCATTGTTGGGGTAATTCTCAGGATAATCAGGGCTTGTTATTGATCCAGAAAGGCCGGTGAGCACCCCCCCACAGACATCTGGAAGTAAGAAAGTATGCCATGTTAAAATAAAGCACACAGAAAGAGTTTACAGTCTAAAAGATGACAGAAAAAATGTTGCTGCTCTCCATCCCTCCAAATTAAACAAGACAACTAAAACAAAGCAAGGAAACACTGTAGAAGTATAGTGGATAGTGTATAGACCAATGATTCTCCACTGCAGTCTTTAGCATCCTTTCTCAATAAAGTGCATCATTGTGGTTTCTAGACTGAATGCCTCCCTGAAAATGTTGAGAAGACATCCGTCGATAACGAAAGCTAATAATGCATATATATGTATAATCGGATTACAAGCTTTAAGAAATTAAATAAAGACTTACAATGGTGAAGGATGAGAGCCAGGATGTTCCCAAACATTGCTTCAAATGCTCTTGGTAGTGAATAAAGAAATCCTGGCCTTATATATAAACGTGTTTTCGCATGGCAACATTCTATGTTTGCCAAAATCAGTTGGCTGCCTGAACTGCCCATCAGAAGGTGTGCCTGAGTCCCGCCCACAGAGCCAGCTCCCGCCAAAACTCCAATCCGAACAGATTACCTCAGCAGCTGAGCAGCCATGTGCCTGACCAGCCTTTTTCAGCCGTCAAGAGAAGGTCAGCAGAGGAGCAGTCATGGCCGTTTGCCTGCCGACCATTCTTCAGCCCTTGGGAGAGCCTTGCAGCAGGTAGGGTCCATCTTCCCCCCACCCCAGCTGGATTCTGAGGTGAGCCAGCGGGGCCTGCCATGGGGAGAGAGGGCTGTGGCCGGCCTACCTGGGCTGGCGGGGTCTGCCTGGTGGGGTGGGAGGGCCACGGCCGGCCTACTGGGCTGGCGAGGCGTGCCTGGTGGGGTGGGAGGGCTGAGTCTGGCCTACCTGGGCCGGCGGGGCCTGTCTGCGAGGGGTGGGAGGCCCAGGCCCTGAAACCATCTAGCCCGAAACTATCTTGCTGGAAAACATTCCTCAGCCACACTTCTCTACCAAAAATGACAACTTTCAAGACTATAGACATTTGACAACACTCATTTCCAAAGATTCCTCCTTCTCATTCCCTACTGAGACTTTTATCATGACTACTCACTTTCAACCCACCTTCCCTTGAGACCTCTGCTCTAACAGTGTGACCACAACCACATTGAATGACACGGACATCCAACATAAAGACTTTGCAGACTGCCCAGTTGTTGACACTACTCCACAGACCCCCGGGTGCAACATTTTCTGGCCCAGATTGTGTGACCTTGGACACCGACTATTGTATAACATAAGGTATATGAGACTTTACTTCCACATTTGTATCTTTCACGTACAGACGGATAATATTTACTTTACCTCCTTCCAGCCTATGCATTTGTTACACATCACATCTTTCTAGAGCTCGTTGTATTGCTTTTTCAATGGGCTTTACTGTTAGTAGAGTGATAATTCTATTTTCTTAATTCAGTTTTCATTGCATTGCTTGTGATATTGTTTATATGTATATTGTTTCTATTATACTGTTTGTGGTATGATGTTTTATTGCATGTTTTTGTGTAACACGCCTTGATTTTCAGCAATGTAATACACTGGTTTTTCTATTAAAGAACCCAAGAAGCGGTGCATATTGTAACAGCACACAGCAAGGGTCCCCAAAAATTTGAGCCTGTGGGTAACTTTGGGATTCTGATACAGGATGGTGGGTGCAACCACAAAATGGCTGCCACAAGAGGCTGAGCCAACCACAACATGTCAGGGTGTGAATTCATGTGTAACTCTAATAGTAACACTTCAACATTTCAGGCAGAAGCTCTGTTTAACAGGATGCCTTTTAAAATTAACATATAGCTTTAAAATATTTTCTTGCATATATACAGTTTACCTTCATTCATTCAATGAAAAGCTTTGTGCTATAGTGGAAGCTGCTGCTGAAGCAAATAAAAAAAATAACCTGCACAGCCAATCAGATTGGATGCTTGCTGGGCAAAAGCCCCAACTGTCTCTGCCCACATTCTAAAAACACTGGGCAGGTGTTGGAGGCCCCTGGCATACAGGACACTATGGTGTCAGATGTGAACTGTGCAACTCACTCATTGAATATACTCAAACCCTTCCCCCTAGGGAGGCTGGGGAGTTGGAATCTTTCCACCATCTTATATATGCTGTGTTTTTGCCATTTTGTCTGTGCTGTTTTAGGTACTTGGTATTTATTTGGCTGTTTTAATTTAGTTTTAATCTGAGATTTGTATATTATTTTGTTGTAAGCTGCCCTGATCCCTACTTGTAGGCCTAGTAAATCTAATTTCATAATTAATTAAGTAATTAATATAAAATGAGTGCTACAACAATTGCCTTGTGTGGCCATATTCCAATGCCCCAAACATGGGTAGGAAAGCAAATCCATGCTCTCAGCTCCGGTTTTTCCAGTAACATATTCACACTGTGAAGATCTGTAAGACCACATGTTCAGTAGCAAGAAAGATGAGCCCAAGGACATGTCTGCATTTATTTTCTATAGGGTATATTACGCTTGGATTGGTTAGCAGCAAAAGGAAACCGGGTCACCAAAGAACACGTTGGCTAAACACCATAAAAGTTGACACCAGCCTGAGCATGGAACAACTCAAAGAAATAGTACAAGATCGGAAAACGTGGAGAGAGCTGGCCCATAGAATTGCCAAGAGTCAGACATGACTGAATGGCAACAACAACAACACATTTTATCAGTGTTGGAAAAGGGACAGACAGGAGACTGTCCATAACTCAGTGAGAGCCAGTTTGGTGTAGTGGTTAAGTGTGCGGACTCTAATCTGGGAGAACTGAGTTTGATTCCCCACTCCTCCCCTTGCACCTGGCTGGATGACCTTGGGCAAGCCGTAGCTCTAGTAAGAGCTGTTCTTGAAAAAGAGCAGTTTCTGTCAGAGCTCTCTCAGCCCCACCTACCTCACAGGGTGTCTGTTGTGGGGAGGAAAAGGGAAAGGAGTTTGTAAGCCGCTCTGAGACACCTTTGGGTAGTGAAGGGCGGGGTATAAATCCAATCTCTTCTTCTTCTTCTACTACTCCTCCCTCAGCTTCTTAGAGAAAAGGTGGAGTTTCAGCATGATAGTTAATCAGTCGATAGATACATAGATCCCACCAAGATTGTTCTGCAGGAAAACAGCATTTTGTAATGTAGGCACCTCAAATTGCAGGTGAACCAGGAGAGGGGAGTGGGTTGTATGTGTGTTTAAGAGCAGGGTGAGAAATGAAAAGAAACAGCACTGTATGTACATGTAGGGCAGTCATGTTTCTATGTTGCAATGGCCTGAATGAGTGAGTAGTACCTTTTAGGGGGAGGGGTTCCGATTCATTAATTTTGAGAAACACTGGTAAATCTCCCCTAGTTTCCTAAAGCAAAATTCTATTAACAAAACCAAGAGGCTTATGTGCTTCTTGGTGGAGGATGTTGTTGTCAATTGCCTTTCTCTGGAACTGTCTTAGTGAAGTCAGCAGGGTTTACTACATAGAAAATGGTTTGCAGATCACAGCCTGCATTCTCATTGTTAGGTCAATTTCTGCTTTCAATTAGGCCAAGGCATTCTTAAAGAAGCAATAAAACTGGAAAGAGAGAGCTGAAGTCAGCTTGCAACCCCCTTCCTGTGGCTGCTGGCCCCCGAGACAGAAAGAACCCAAAGTTATTCCTGAATTCCTGGATGAGTGTTCAGGAAACACTTCTGACAAGGGAAAAGAAAATACATTTGCAGTTCTACTCCAAGCGCATTATTTTCTTGACATCACCAAAAATAAGCACAAGAAGCCTTCAGCACCCAATTATATCATTTGCATGGGACCATTCTGGAGCTGAGCCATGGTGAGTCTGAAAAAAAAATGTGGCTGCTCTATATCAACGATTTTCAAATGCTCTGGAAATCTGGATTCCAAAAGTGATTGCTAAGCAAGATTTAAACTACATTTCAAGAGGTTTTTTAAAAAAACTATAAGAGGAGTTGGATCAGAGACCAAATAGCAGCAGAGATTTTGCACCCCATTAAGAAAAAAAGTTATGTCGGCATTTGTCAATAGTTGTCGGGTGTGACATTCCATAGGGTTTCCAGATTATTTAATGCTGGGACTTGCTAAAACATTGCCATACTTTCTCATTCTCCCTCACCATCCAGAGATACATGCAACATCACCTCCTCTTGAAATCCCTCCTCTGTAGTGCCCTAATCCTCCGCCCCAATTGCAAACAACTCTAAAAAAGTCTAATGAAGTTAATCATAATAACAACAATAACAAAACAATTATCTTGCTGCTATATTTTAGCACATTCTTTCTCCAAAAGAGCTCAGGGCAATTGTATTCATCTCTTACATTTTTATCTTCGTAACAAACCTGTGAGGTAGGTTAGAATGAGACCATGACTGGCCCAGAATCTCCCAATTAGCTTCATGGCAGAGTGGGCATTTTTGAACCTGGGTCTCACTGTTCCTTGTCCAATCCACTACCAGCTACACAGCACCGTCTCTCAGTCTGCTAACATGCATTGTTTGCCTTTTCTGAACATGTTGATGGGACTTTATTTTCTCCTTACCCATTCTAGTTCATTCTCTACAGTCTCTTGCCCTGGCATAATTTGCTTCTATATAGCTGTGGTGTTCTTCTATGGCTCCCAAGCAGGAGGGGTCTTTTCCCTAGCATCTGCATAGTGCTGTCGTGCCTTTGCGCATCTTCTGGCTCCCCTCCCCCTGCCTCCTTTGCTGAGAACCTGCTTTGGAATGATCCCCCCCCCCGAAATATCCCAATCAAAGTGTGTTTGTACTGGGAAGGTATGGGTTTTTGCAGGTACTGCTCACTTCAGTTCCTTTTTCTTTTCCCCAATCACCCAAGGCCACCAGAGGCCTTGTTTGGGCTTTTATTTTTAAATAAAAAAATGGGTAACTGATATATCACTACAGAGTAATTATGCTATAGTGATATGTCAATTACTGATTTATTTCAAAAGCTATTTGGTGCTGTGGAGGCAGGAAATGGTGAGGGGGGGGAGAGGAAAGTGTGGGGGAAACCTCCATAATGATGTTCCATTGTTGTTGTGAAGGCCTTTGACATTATACAGAGAACTGTCACCATTTGGGAGGACCCATACCTACATGCAGCATTTAGAGTGTGCTGCCATCTGGGCAGGAGTTTAGAAAGGCCCCCAAAAGATCACCATTCCAGAGTCAATCACAACAAGCAAAGTTCTGGAAATGACAAATGGACTCCAACTCATTGCTTGGGAAAATTGACTTAAGAGGATGATCGGACCAATGCAGTTTTAAGTAAAGCTTTTCAACCAAGTCAATATTTTAGGCAATTAACTATCTTGCTTTTAACCAGTTAACTAAACAATTAAAATTAACAACACTCTTATCTCAATAAAGCTGATTTATTCTTTTGATGATGTTTTAATCAAGGTAACAGTTTATTTTCTCTTAACAACATAGGAAAGTCACTGGGGAAATTATCTGAATCAAGAGATTCTGTTAGAATTTGTTTAAGCTCTCTCTTCTTCCGCCCACTTAAGTAGGGAAACCAGTTATGATTTTAATATCAGTTGTCAAGCTGAAATTCTTGTTTATGGTTAAGGAATTAACAGGTAATTTAGTTCTTCATAATTTCTAAATCCATTCTTTCCAACAGGTTTCTAAAATATCCTTTGGAAATGCTGGAATTCTTTCATTCCATTTTATAATTCAGTGATATTAGGTACTGAATTTAAAAGATGTTTTGGCACCAAATATGCAACTAATATCCAAAACCAATAACTACTAGCCCAAATGCCCATCATAATTCTGCTATCCTCTTATCAGCCTGCAAGCAGGAACACCACCACCCCCTCAGTGATTTTCCAAGGAGTCTGCATAAGCCAACTTAACTGGCAGTGGTGATCATGACTGTTGGGTGCCATTTCTTTTCTGTATTATTTAAACAAAACTACCACAGTGAGGGCAGAAAATATTGACTTACACCCTATATTGGCTTCAGTCAATTCAGATGTCACCACATAGAAACAAACTTGGTTAGCCTTGTGGTGCAGTAAAGAAACTTAAGAGAGAAAGGCAATGAATTTTGGCTACATTATAACATCTGCGAAATCAGAGAGAGATCAATGTTTCCTGCTGTCACTGGTGCGCGCGTGTGTGTTTGAGAATAGAGAGAAACAAAAGGTGCCCACCAGTGACAGCAAGCACAATTGCTGCTTCCACTGAGATGGAAGAAAACTGGGGAAAATAGATTTTGGGAGCTCTACCATGAAATGTTTCACAACACACACACACACAAAGCTTTCTGTTCAGACCTACAAACCAACATTGCTTTTTGGAGGAACTGAAGGGAGAGGAAATCAAGCCATCAGCCTTAAATGGCAAAAGTATTTAATTTGGCTACTTTTGTGTTATTTGATTTTTCCACAGTTCTCATCTCTGGAAGAGGAGAATGTACCAAGATATTGTTCAGGTGAAGCAAATGGGGTGTGTTGTGTGTCTCTGCTTTAGGACCTCCCAGTATATGGGATCCTAAGGGAATTAGGTAGAGCTACCCAACACAGGCCTAGGTAGCATCCAGGTCCCTACATGGAGGATGCACTTTCCAGGCACGGGGTGTCGAAAAGCAGTGGCCTGAGGCAGAGATGCTCAACAAGCAGAATGTGCAACTCTGCTGATCAGGAAAAGGCAGAAGGTCGGACTCCCAGAGGT
Source organism: Gekko japonicus (assembly GCF_001447785.1). Lineage (NCBI taxonomy): Eukaryota > Metazoa > Chordata > Lepidosauria > Squamata > Gekkonidae > Gekko > Gekko japonicus. The sequence goes on along the minus strand of NW_015177015.1, from coordinate 315,218 downwards.
TTGTACCAGGGTGGGCCAATCTGGAGATTTCATATTGCGTGTTAATTGCAAGGGCAAATATCACATACCACTTTTGCCTTCCAAAGAGGATTTTGAGGCCTGAGCATACATTTAATCGAGATATATGTTTGGGTTTTTTGTTGTTGTTTTTGTTCCCATTTCTTTACTTTCTGGTGGGTCTAACATTCTGTCATGATCGGGGCTGTGCCACCAGAAGCCTACTAGGCCCAGGTAGCCTGGCTAGCAGTAGGTGAGGCTGGGCCTACAACTCCCAGAAGCCCCTGAGAGGTTTTGGAGCCAAAATTGACCAATAGGAAAAGAGGAGGGCTTGGAATAAAAGATCTGGAGCAGCAGGAAAAACTGTTCTTCTTCCCAGAGGGCAGAGCCAGAACGAAGGCTGCTGCAGGAAGAAACCCTCATCCTGAAAGAAGGGTGAGTAGTCTAAGGCCACTGCAGATAGTGAGCTAGGGACAGTATATTTAGACACGTAAGGGCATTTGATTTCTTTTCTTTTCACCCACTTACTGTTAATCTGTGCCTTGTTGTTTGACCTCCTATAAAATAAGCCTTTTCCTTTTTGTACTCTGCCTGGTTCTCATGCCTATTATTCAGCCAAAATGGAGGTCTGAAGGTCTTGGGAGGGTGCTCTGGGCCTCAGGGGAGCCTGGAACCAGAGTGGTGGCAGCGTCAGGTGACACCCCACCTGAGCCATGTCACATTCATTGCTGTCTGTTGACATGATCTGATTATTGTGTTTCTATTGCTGCTATTTTAAAACCTATTTTACAGCTTGTCGATTTTTTTCATAGGACTGGTGTCCTGAATTTTGTTGATTTTATAGTTCCTTGGAGTGCTGTAGCCTTTTTCCTGTTGTTAACTGCTTCAAACGTTTTTAAGAAGAAGAAGAAGAGGAGGAGGAGGAGGAGGAGGAGATTGGATTTATATCCCGCCCTTCACTTGGAGTCTCAGAGCGGCTTACAAACTCCTTTCCCTTCCCCTCCCCACAACAGACACCCTGTGAGGTGGGTGGGGAGAACTCTTGACAGAAACTGCTCTTTTTCGAGAACAGCTGTGCCAGAGTTATGGCTTGCCCAAGGTCATCCAGCCAGGGGCAAGTGGAGCAGTGGGGAAACAAACCTGGTGCTCCCAGATTAGAGTCCGCACACTTAACCACTACACCAAACTGGCCACCAAGGTGGCCTACAAATATTTTAAATCAATAAACAAATCAGTACAGTCTCTCCTCACCTCAGGCATTTAGGCTCCTGTTTCACACCTAAAGCCTCTGACAACCATAATCTTCCCCTTGCAGCCAGTTTGCTTCTGTCTAGTCTTGCTTCATTCCCTTCACTGCTCTATCTGACAAATGGCACTGTGACTCTTGAAAGCTCATACACCCTCCCCCCCCCATCTTGTTGATCTCTAAGGTGCTACTGGACTGCAAACTAGCTGTTCCACTGTTCTGTGTGACAGGATTTGTCCCTATTGTACCTTCCAATAATTGTTTGCTTGCAACTTCCCATACAATTTCTCTCTGCTGCTCCATTTTGCCTGCTCTTGTGCTCACCCTCTCCTTGTTTGCCTGTGTGGTATTGACTCTGCCCTGTCCATCTCTAGAGTTCTAATCCTTTGGTGAATGGCTTGCTTCCATTCAATCAGCTTCTCAGTATGAACATAAGAGAAGCCATTTGGATCAGGCCAATGACCCATCCAGTCCAACACTCTGTGACACACAGTGGCCAAAACCCAGGTGCCATCAGGAGGTCCACCAGCAGGGCCAGGACTCCAGAAGCCCTCCCACTGTTGCCCCCAAGCGCCAAGAATTTGCTGTCTTTGCTACAGCCTCTTCCTCTAAAGCCCTGATTCTTTATCCCTCTCCTCAAGGCCCCAAGACCTTCAGGTACCATTGGATCTACCATTGCGTGACACAGCAACATTTTGGAAAAACTTATGTTGGTGACAATTCTAACCTTTTTGGTAGACAGCAGAAAATCCTTGGCTGGCCACATGCTTATCTGAGTGAAAGATTATTGTCATGACATTCCAGGATGATGTAAATGGCGGAGGAACACTTGTGCCACAGAATTTGCCTAGGAGGTTTCCTTGGTCTTCTGAGACCCCATTGTAGACCTTGAGGTAGTCATATTCACAGCTGTCATGGTATTCCAGATCAAAGTGATGGAAGGTCAGCAGAACAGAGGATCCTTCTGTTACCACTATGAGCCACATGCAGTCTGTGTCATATGGGTAGAATCCAGGGAAATTTGGGCTTGAGATATTGCCGTGTGGTGTGGAGAGAACACCACCACATTTAATGCCTGTAGAAAGTGAAAACATTGGAAAAGTAACCTAGATTACTTTGTCAGTCCAGAAGGCAGAGTGGTGGTGGAAAGAGCCATCGAGTTACAGTTTATTTATGGTGACCCAGTAGGGTTTCTGAAGGCAAGAGATGAACAGGGGTGGTTTGTTATTGTCTCTCCATAGCGGCCCTAGGCTTCCTTGGTGGTCTCCCAGCCAAGTACTAACCGTGGTTAACCCTGCTTAGCTTCTTAGATATGACAAGACTGGGCTATCCCAGGTTGTCTAGGTCAGGGCAGAAGACAGAGTAGTCAACTAGTTTTATGAGCACCTGATTGAAGCACTTCTTTACACAATAAATAACCAATGCGAAATTCACCTTCCCAGGATATAGGGTTGAACACTATATACCTTCAAAAGAGGACTAGGAGGAAAGATGTATTAGCAGCTGTTGGCCATGATGACTAAATCAGACTATTTTTCCCCATTGGTGGGCTGCATGTGTAGCTCCCTAATGGAGGGGCTGTAGCTGTTTGGGAGATGGGAAAATGGCACAAGGAGAAGACTGAAGCTCCTCCTCCCTCTGTGCTGCAGTCATGATCCAAATCAGGGCTCTGTACACTTGGGAAGCAAGTTCCCTTGCTGCTGTGACTATGTGAGTTAAAGCCGGGACAGGGGAACTCAGACACAGAACATTAGAAATCATAATGTGCAGCTTGGCTCTCAGTTTTGCAGCACCCTCACCTGGCTTACGAGTGGTCCACAGCATGTTTAAATGTCTACAGCAACAAATCAAAATCTTTATTACATGGTAGAAATTATATTTTATGAATTGTTTTAAATAGCAGTATAGCCCAGCTGAATAGCCCAGCTTAGCCCAAACTCATCAGAGCTCGCAAGCTATGCACAGTTGGCCATGGATAGATCTTGGATGGGAGACCACCAAGGAAGACTGGGATTGCTAGGCAGAGGAAGGCAAGGGCAAATAATCTCTGCTATTCTCGCGCCTTGGACACCCTGCAGATAGAGCTGACATGAGTCAGTTGCGACACATTGTTCATTCGTTTATATAAATATTTATATCCTGCCTTCACCTATGGCTCAAACGAGGTTACAATCTCAAATGCAAAATACAGAATTAAACCCTCCAAATAACCCCCCTCCACCATGAAAATGCTACACCAACATAATATGCTGTTACAGACAGTTCTAAAAGCTTTTAGTTGCTTCCCTATATCCATACTCCTACTAAAATCAGCAAGAGTTCAGTACCTACTGAAATCAGTGAATCTTTGGCCTCACTCTTAGTACTCTCTGAGCTGGACCTGAGGTGCCCTTCTGTGAATGGAAGGTGCTTCCTTCCACTGGCACAGGGAGGGAGCTGCCATTTTCCTACTGAAGTTACAGCCCCCTGTACCACAGACTATGCTGTCCCTGATGGACTCACAGCAATAAGGAACGGGGGCCAGGATTGGTGACAACAGGTGGCTGCAGAAGACAGGAGGAAGCAGGACGGGTCCATTCCATGAGCGGAGCTCTGCTCATTGTTCTTTGGATGCAGACTGCTATCCTTATTAAGAATGCTCGAGGTTAGAGGATGTGGCGTGAGGCTTGCGATTGACCACCCTGAACCTAGAAATTCTTATGTATATGAGCGTTCAAGTGTGTATACAGAGCTTCTTTGTTCATTCCAATGTAGGACACTTGTCAGTGTGTACATTTCCTCATCACCCTTGGATCCATTCCCTTCACTGATTTAATTGGGCAAGTTTACATGTTGAAAGGTTCTACGTGCAAAACTGATTCCACATGACTGCATGGGTTGGGGCACATATATTTACAATACATTTGTAAGCCCTGGCTTTAAAGATGTGTAGAGTGTAAATACTGAGCAGCAGACCACTGAAATCTGTGAAAGAAGCATTATAGTGCACTCCTATGATCTAAAGACGGGCACAGAATACAAAGTAAGAAGATTCCATTTTTAAATTAAGCACAATCTTGTGAAACGACCCAGAACACAGCCCCCCCCAGCCACACCTTACCTTTATTGGCATTTATCCCATTCATTGCGGACAAGAAAGTTATAATGACAAGATGTTTGAGAAGCATCCACTGCATCCTTTGACACAGCTATGAAGAGACAAATGGACCAAGTGCCAGAAAATAGCAAAAGTATTCTCAATGCAGACTATTGGAGAGGGGAAAAATAGCTGGAGGCCTGTCGAATTAATAATGGAATGAATAATTCATTGCTTGTTTGAATTAGTAACCTGATCTGTTCTTTGCTTCCTTCACTCGGTTTTAACGATCTGGATCAAATGTCCCTAGGATTTACACTGTACCAGGTACCTTGTCAATACACTATATTTGGAAGCAATATTAATGGTAGGGATATGGTGCATAACCGCAGTAAGCCTGTGCTGACAATCTGCCCTGAAGGGCTCATGAAAATAATTTAGTTCACCATGCAAGATAGGCAACCAAAACAGAAATTTCAGATTTTTTATGGAAATGTATCTGGGGAATTAGCTTGAATTAAAATATGCAACCTGCTGCACGAATCCAGTTGTTGACAAAAGAAAGAGGAGTGTGGAATTTATTTGTAGAGGTTGAGGAATTAAACCATATTAATGATGCTGGTGCTATTCATGACATACATGATTGTCAGACAGTCTATATCATGACCCTTTTCTGGGGTTGGTTACCAGGATGCTTGTAATGAGCACTGGGTACAGAAGGCCACATTCCCAAGATTTCACCTCCAAGAATGGATTTGAAGGTTGACACCAATTTTACTTCAACAGCAGTGTGACATGTAGAAACCGAGCACGACAGTCAGGTGAAATGTTTCCTAGTTTATAACTAAAGCAAAACATCCATTTGCTTAATTTCTACATGGCAGGGGGCTGTCATAGAACCTGTACAAAGTTGGCAACTCTAGGCTAGCACGACATGTTTCTAGTCTCATAGCACAAGATTTTGAGTTCAGAGAAGACTTTTTCAGACATTGCAATCATGTGTACTGGGAGCCCACCTACCAACTGTGTGGAAACAGGAGTACACACTACTTGCAATCCTCCCAGTACATGTGGTTGCCAAGTTATCGGAACAGGGACAATGGATACTAAAGCTATTCCTCAGTTGCTGCTATTCACACAGCAGGGCAACTGTACCTGTCAAATGTTCCTGTTACGCATAGCTGGTACGCTCACACAAAGTGTGTTTTTACCATCTAAAAAGGAAGACAAGAGTGGAGAAGGATGGGAGGAATGTAACGCTGCAATCCTGTGCAGAGTTTCTCCAGTCTAAACCCACTGATTTCAATGAGTAGACTTGGAATAACTCTGTACAGGATTGCATTGTGTTATGTATCATGATGGAACCATACTTGCGAAAGGGCTCGCTAGCGAACATGCAGAATAGCGTAGCTTGGAGTGCATCACAATAGAGGGTTCGGATCCTAGAATGAACCAATAGATTGATCCGGATCCTACCAGTAGCCAATTGGTAAACAATACTCTGTAAACAGCCTATCGTGGGATGTGGGGTGTGTGTTGGGTATGGGGTGTTTCATGAATATAAGCAGGGCTCTGACCCTGCAAGTTTGTCTTAGTTTTGAGCTGAAACCACTTAATAAACATGAGCTAATCACTCTACGCGTCTGAACCCAGTACATTTCACACTGTAACTACAGTACATTTATTGTTCTTCAGTTGCCAGGTGACTGACTTTATGAATCCAAATTTATGTTTAAAAACATTTTTGCCACAAGTCATTGTAGAAGTTAATTTGGTCACACGTTATTGCGTTATTATTATATAGTAGGCAGGATCAATTAACTGATCTATTCCACATCTCTGCCCCACCACTCACCAGCTGCACACACTGATGCTCTCAGGAATTTATAGTATATAGGTTATGTTTAGAAGGCCAGGACTCTGTAGTAAGAGTACTGAGCAGATTTTATAATGGTCAGACAAGTCATGTTTGAGCAGCAGGCTTTTGGGGAATGAACTGTTTCTCCTCTCCTCCTTCTGTTTTTAAAAAAAGTACAAGTCAGTTTAGCTCCGGATTTATGGCGAAGTCAACAGTGAAGTCAAAATAAATAATAGCCAGAGGAAAAACTAGCAACCCATCTGCACATGCTGGAAGGCCTGGTATCACCTGCAAGCTGCTGCATTCTAAGTAAGATTAATATTTAACATCCATGGTTCTAAAGAGACCAAACCATTATGGAAAATAGTTATGGAAGAACTATTTAGGTGCAATTCCCAATCCATCCCCAACATTTAAAAATTAAAATTCACTTAGGAGCATTTCAGAAGAAACTGCCTGGAACACAGAGCAAGCCAACATGTGGGCATAATGACACACAGACAAATTTTTTTTAGATTGCGGGGAGGAGAGAATTTGAAACGTATGGCTTTTCTCACTCCTGCATTAGAAGTGGCACCTGCTGAAATCTACATGCCACTTGGAAAGGGCCGGAACCCTCAAGCATTCTCTCCACTAGGGAAACACAAGAAAGCTAATGGCCTGCTATCCCTCGCTCTCTTTTCCCTATGGAGTCGGAAATGTTCTGTTGCTGTAACTCCACACAGAGGAATTCTGAGTACCAAAATGAGCCACGGTCTTCCAACAGAAATGCTCTGAGGAAGGCTAGGGGTAAAAATGTCACCTTCAAAGCCGCAGAAAAAGGAAAGGGCCATCTCTAAATCTAAGCCCCTAAGACACATTGCATTTATTAATTAAGCAATAAGGATCGATACCTGAGACATTTCCTGTGGATTAATGACCATCTGGGAGGAGCTGATGGCCTGAGGTGCAGCTGAGGGCCATTAACACCCATCAGTCATCAGTTCCCAGGAAGTACCCTAGCTAAGGTCACTAAGTGGCTGGATTTATTTCATGAGCAACGAGAACAATAATAATATTTAGTTCATCTCCTCCTCCTCCTCCTCCTCCTCCTCCTCCTCCTCCCATTCTTTCCTGAATCCAATGTGTTTCCATTTTATGAAGCGGGATTTCTTTTATTTTATTTTGTTATTTATAGTCTGCTTTTCTCCTCAGTGCGGACCCAGACCAGCTTATGATTTGGTTTTCCTGTGGTCCACTTGATCCTCACAACAACGATGAAAAAGAGTGTTCATTCGACCCAAGGTGACCCAGTGAGTTTCCGTGGGGCGGAACAGGGATTCAAACCTGATTTTCCCAGATCCTAGTCTGACGCGCTGACCACTACACTAGGCTGGCTCTTCTTAAATTTAAAGACCCCAACATTTCACAAATATTTACTTCTATGAAATGGGAGAGAGAGAGAGAGATACATATACAGAATAAGGATATATAATTATGTAAACCTGCCAATATAAAACAACTAAGGCTGCCAACTCTGAGCTGGAAAATCCCTGGAGATTTGGGGGTAGATCCTGGGCTTGGGGAGGAGAGAGACCTCAGCTGGGTATGAGGCCATAGCGTCCATCTTTGAAAGTGTCCATTTCCTCCAGGGGAACAGTTCTCTTTAGTCTGGTGGTCAGAATAATCCTGGGAGATCTCCAGGCCCTGCATGGAAGGTCAACAAACACACGGGAAACACGGCAAGGTTGAGCAAACATGGAAAAACACCATGTTAAAACAAAACACACAGTTCTGATATGCTACTACATATATTCGTTTAAATCATATACTTAAATATACAATAAATACCCTAGTGTATCTTATTAATTATAGTACATTGATAACAAAAACCTAAAGAACAATATATACCTTGTAGAAAAGTCCACAGCTACAGAGACAGGATTCAGTGCTGTAGACTATCTTGCTTTCTGATGAGAGACTGATGAGAGATGCAGCAGTCGTCAATGCCAATGTTGTAGGCTGTTTTGCTTTCTGAAAAGAGATAGAGCAGGCATCAAAGCAACATGCCTCCTAGGCAAAAGTTGCATGTTTCAAGAAATTCTTCTTCAGGCAAATTATTTTTCCTGGAACCAAAGCTCACAGTGCTACAATGCACAAGTCAAACAACTCTGTAGAAGGCTTATCTGGTTCTCCACAGAAAGAGATAGCATAGAAAAGAGATGAGGAAGAGAGTGTGATCACATGTGCCACTCTAAAGATCCTATGGCTGCCACTGAACCATCTTTCCTAAAACGTGTGCGTGTCATAGGGTAGTTGTCTTACTGGAACTAGCACAAATAGCCACTGCAGTCTACATCATACTGTTTCCTGTTACTGATTTATTTGCATGAAAGTTAGTATCTCACTAAGGAGATCTTTAACTTCCCAAAAAGAAGTTCAGCAAATATTTTGACATGCTTGTCATCCTAACTGTTGAACCCTTTCACCCTCATCATCAAAGTTTTTTATTTTTTCCCTTTTTGATCAAAGTTTTTTCTTATTCTTACAAAAAAGAAGTTTAAGCTGCTTTTGCATATGCCCATCCATTCATCATAGACATGACATTACATGTACCCTTGCAAAAAGCACACAGGTTTTTGTTTTTGTATGTCCAGGGCTTCAAAAAAAGCCCAACAGAAACTCATTAGCATAAAAGGCCACACCCAACAGAAGAAACTCATCAGCATATTAGGCCACACGCCTGACATCATCACTCATTAGCATATTAGACCACACCCCATGCCTTCCCTTGGCTTGCCCTTGAGCCCTGCAGCTGCAGGGAGCCCAGGGAAGCGTCCCCTTGAAGGGAAGGGAATGGAAGGCTGTTTAAACTGCCTTCCCTTGGCTTGCGCGGGCAAGCCGGCCCTTGGAGGGGAGGGGAGGGAAGGCAGTTTAAACTGCTTTCCCTTAACTTGCCCGGCACCCTGCGGCTGTGGAGAGCCCGGGCAAGCCGGCCCTTGGACATTTAAATGCCTCCCCAATCCTTCCAGGGCCTCCCTGGCCTGCCCGCCTCGGAGTTGACAAGGGGGTGTCGCTCTCCAGGCCTTCCCTCTGTAGCCAGGCACGCAGAGGTTTTGGCTGTGGGCGTGGCCAACTCTGAAGCCAGCCGGAACTCTGTTCCTGTGCGTTCCTGCCCAAAATTAGCCCTGGGTATGTCTGATATACTTCACCACACAGATCTGATCATATATTTTGAAAATGGTTTTGGGTAATGCACTTTGAGTGTGCTGTTCACACATATTTCAGACTGAGTGTGAAATGGACAGCAGTGCCCTAAATTCCTCAACCAATTCTTTTGAGGCAAAGAGAAAGGAGATTCCCCCCCCCCATGACCTTCCATAACTCTCACTACTTCACAGTCCCCAGGGAAACATCTGTTGAAGGTTCTCCCTTTTGTTTTTACATTTTGCATCAAGGTTCTTTGTGTGCATGTATAGATACACAAGTGTAATTTATATCTAGTATTAAAAAACCCATAATCTCAAAATGAGGAAGTACATACGTATGGGGAAATAGTGAAGATTAATATGAGGGCAATGGGGGATAATAAAAAACAAACACCCTGACATTAAAAGAAATACAAGAAATTGCACCCATGTTTTCATATCTCCACAGAACAGGACCATATAGAGAAGCAGCCAACCTCCAAGGAATTACAGGGTTGGTTTTGAGGAACTGGAGACATGGAGCTTAAGAGCTTTCTTTCCGCAGGTGACTTAAATCAGGTGATCCCTGGGTACTGTTGACCAGACCTTCCCATAAGAGGGCCATCATAGCCACCTATGTGGAAAATAATGCCATAGTACTGAGCCAATGAAATATTGCAGTAGATGTACTATAGACATTTTAGAAATAATCCTATTTTTAGCCAAGTGTAATAGACTGGCATGCCCTCTTGACACCAGTGTTCCTGTCAGTCCCCAGGAGTTCCTGTTGCTGGAGGAAAACCGCCTTCAAAGCTTCAAGCTGCCAGAGAGCCTGCAAGAGTTCTGGGAGATAAAAAATTCCACACAAACAGCTGCTGGTCTGAGTAGCCTTCCAGCCACCCCGAGATTTGTTTAAAAATTCAAAATGCTGTGATGCGATACAACATTTACTGCTGTAGGAATGTTGCAAACAAGATCCAGTTAGAGGCGAGAGGATTATACTAGAGAGTTCATTTGATGAAAATGAGTGATGTACTTACTTTCCAGTATCTGATCAAAATGGAAAATTAAACCTCCTTGGACTTCTGTCATGAAGAGTGTTGGGGGTTTCTCCTTAACTTTCCATTCCAATGTATTTAAGCACTCATTAGAGGCTGCTGTCATGAAATACCTTAAAAGTTTCTACAGATCCAGACCTAAACAGCAGTAAAGAAATTGCATAGTTGTGTGAGCACCAGGGAAGCAATGTGTGCTCACTTTCCCCCCAGCATCCTCTGCAACACTAAAGTATAGCTTTTGGATAATCTGGGATGGTCATTTGGTGCAGTAGACATCTTGGGCCAGTCATTATAGGAAAACAGCTCCTTGAAATAGCCTGCTAACCAGAACAACTCATCACTTGCAATTATAAATTATAAACTACTGGCTCACAAAAGTCTATAATATAATATTTATTTCAGACTAACCTATCTTGTAGGGGTATCATGAAGACAAAAGGAGACAATGACATTTATGCCTCCTTTGGAAGAAAGATGGGATACTAATGCAAGAGATAAGCCACATTTAAAACAATCAGTTGTATTTGGTGTTTAAGTGTATTTTTGCCCGATGTTTTCCAGTGTAATGAGGGAGTCATTGTTAAGGAATGAACTTAATATTTGCATTATGGACTATGTTTATTGCTACACTATGGACTGTGCACACACACACATAGGCTCAGAAAGCTGTACAAGTCACCTGTTGTGATACTACACATACAAGGTGCCTGCATAAGTCTTAACACATGAATAAGGTTTCAGCTACCAGCCTGGTGAGGAAGCACACATCTCCTTTATTGTCAGCAAAACAACAACTTGAGAAGAAGCAGCCCCCATTGCTGAACTGTTTGTAGTCCCGCACTCCACATCTCTGCTTTGTTTCTACATTGGCATTTCCTGCCAGATGGACCTTTGATGACCAGAGGAATGGCCAAGCTTCATCTGCACTTCAAGGGAGCATCCTGATGCCAAGTTTTTACACTTGCCCAGATGCCATCCTTTGAGTTAGGTCTTAGGTTACAATATTGTCCAACCCTCTAGGTAGCCACTCCTCACTACACGCAACCAATAGGATTGTTTTTGGGATGGATTAACAGGTAGGTGGGTCCACAGGTTGGAACCATTACCTCCCACCTACTGGGCCACCTATAAAAGGTAAGGACCATTAAACTGGCCCTTCCTAGCTAGCATTCCCTGCAACAACCCCTGTCTGCTTTATACTCCCCTTTTGTCCAGCTTGCTATACCCAAACCCTTGTCTCTACTTTGATCTCTTGATCTGCAGTAGTCAAGAGACCCACACGTGCTGGCTGGTTCTGGTCGTGTGTTAACTTCCCTAGAGTTTTATTTCTTCCCATCCATTCTTCATTGGAACAAACAAGCTTCAGGACAGATAAGTATCACCCCTCATCACCCCACCTGCTAATGCAAACGTGCTTACTTTAATACTGTATTTCTGAGGAACTTGATTGAATGTGTGAGTGTTTTGTTTGTATGTGATTTATTTTCTTTAAATAAAGGACATTTATTTTAACAACACCGGCCTCGACTCCTTCTCTGGCAACACTTGGTGGGAACAGGACCTTGGTATAGTTGGCAAGCCCCCAGTTTAAAATTTGCCACTTGCTGTAGATAAAGCAATTTGGCTAACATCATGTTCTGGAAAGGCTCTGAACTGGCCCCACAACTCAAGGTTCAGAGTCAAGCAACTCTCTTTTACTAATGCATGTCATTAATAAGGACTGCTGAGTCTAACCTGTGCATGTCTGGAAATACTCTTTTATCCAAGGAGAATCCCTTAAGGAATCATAGTTAGACTTTATCACCTCCTCTGGTTCTTTGAAACCTGTCTTTACTGACATCATGAGCCTCTGAATGAAATCTGTTACTTGATGCAGGGATCAATAATGTGAGCTATAACCCACCCCGCCCTGCCCTCCCCATTTCAGCCAACTGTTGGGCCTACGAACAGGAAGCAGGGCATTAATGTGCACAGTTCAGTGACATCCAGTGTTTTCTGATGTTAAGTGCTCATGTAAAATGCATAAGGCTTAACACTGGGGTAAAAGGTGCTTTCTGCAGGAGGTTGTGGTCAACTCCCAGCATTTCACAGCCTAGCCAGTGGTGTCTGCATAATGAAGACTAATGTGGAATAGCTACCACCATCTTGTCCACACAGTGTATTAAAGGGCTGACTGCTCTGCTTAGTTAAACAAACAGGGAGTTGTTACAAAGCCCGGAGGAGCAATTAGAAAAATGCTCCAGCATCAGATGAAGTGTTAACCACAGTGTCCGGGACAAATTCCAACTCAAGTAATGACATGCTATCTAAATCCCCACTGCCTTTCCCCCCTTCCCCTTTTGAGGGAATCGGGCTTGTGGTTAAAAACACCAAACCATGTGTAAAGAGATCTGGGGTCTATTCCTAACTTGGCCACTAGCTTCTTGGCTGACCTTGGAAAAACTGCAACCAGTGATTGTCCGGGCCAGCCTGTGCAAAACGTATCATGTGGTGAATATCCAGAATACATGCCACAGCATCAGTGTGACAGGTCCATTGCTGAGGCTCCTTTCTGTTAATGGCTGTTCTAGTGTTTGCTGTTCTGTGTATAGGCATCTCTGTCAATTGAATATTAATGCTTCTGGCTCACAAAAGTCTATAATATTTATTTATTTATTTAAATTTGGTTTATAGACCGCCCTCCCCCACACAGTGGGCTCAGGGTGGTGAACAACAATTTCAGTAAACATATTTTAGTCTTTAAGATGCTTGAATAATAATTGCTAACTGGTTGCGTACTGATGCAAACAGATGGCTTCTTCTGCACATGTCAAATGTTACACAACTCCACTCAGCTTACATTCATAGCATGTGCGTTTGGCCTTGGAAATAGGTGTGCAGGACAGGTTATTATTGGAAAGAGGAAGAGCCCAGCTGGATCAAACCAGTGGTCCATCTAGACTAGCACTAGAGAGCTGGTGATGAGCTGGTGTTGATCCTGAGCAAAATGAATTTCAGACCCAAAAGTGTCCAGCAGAAATGGTGACTTTTGATGAGACTGCTCTGATGGAGCACCAAGCCATTCTTGGAACATTTTAACTGTGATTAGTCACAAGCGTTTGGAAAGTACCTCTTAATATTGGGAGAAGACTTTTTAGGTTCAGGCAAGGATCTTGTCCAAATGGATTTTTACAACAAAAGACTCCCTCCCTCTAGACGAGCCTGGCTGTATGGCGCTGCAGAATACTGTGATTTCAGGGAGAACATGGACTTCTGGACTTTTTATCTTATTTTGATTTATTCTTCCAGTGGATTTGGGAGGATTTGTGGATTCAGCTGAAGGAGCCCATAGCTTGCAGAAAAACTGGCTGAGATGCCAAGAGCACTCAGGTTATTGATGTGTCAGAAAACATGTAAGTAAACTATGTGGATCTCACAAATAATTGGTGGAAGGCTAGAACTGTGGGCAGTAAAGTTTCTCTCCTTTGCCAGTTTTTCATGAGTGTCATAATGGTTCAGCTCCCCAATGCCCATTCTGCCTTCTGGTGAGGCCTGGAATTTAAGCTTTGATAAACACTCATGTACCATTTGCTATCCCATATTATTATTTCCTGCAGCCATAGATATGTCTTTGTTTTCTTACTTCTTTGCTTTCCCCCCATTTATTCATATACCAGGAATAAGGCCCGTTGTGGAAATAAATACAAGCTCTAGAAAGAGGCTCTGGATGGGTGCACTCAGCATTGATTTGCTGTGGCAACCTCAGCAGGGTATAATGACACAGAGTCCACCATTTTCTTCAGGGGAACTAATCTCTGCCATCTGAAGAGCAGTTGTAATTCTGGGTGATCTCCAGCCCTCAACTGGAGACTGGCAACAATGGTTCCCCAGGAGGAAATGACTGGTTTGAAGGGTGGAGTCTATGGCATTGTACCTGTTTGATGTCCTACCCCTCCTCAAACCCCACCCTTCAAATCTCCAGGATTATCCCAATCTGGAGTTGGCAACTCTATCTCCCTCCCAACCAACCATCAACGTACCATTATCTGCCCCTCTGACTTCAGGTTTCCATCTCCTCCCCCCTCCCTGCAAGACTCTACATATGAAGAGTACAGTCTTTCTCTGCAGTGGGGACCAAAGCAGTTTACATCATTCCACCTTTTGATCTGCACAACAACTGTGAGGTAGTTGCAGCTGAAAGTTTGTCAGTGGTCTAAAATCACCCACTCAGCTTCCACAGCAAGAACCTGGGTCTGGCAGACCCTGCTCTGAAGCGCTAACTGCTACACCACACTGGCTGTGGTATCGCTTGGTATCATAACTGAACTCCAGACAACAGATCTCTCTCTCCCCCTGGAGAAAATAACAGCTTTGGAAGGTGGACCCTATGGCATTCTATTCAGCCGAGGCCTCTCCCCTCCCCAAACTCTGGCTTCCATAGATTCCACTACAATGTCCCCAGGAATTTCCCAAACTGGAGCTGGCAACCCTAGTCAGGACTGGCCCCAATAAGTCCCCCACAAAGGCCAAAGTAGGCCTGGAAAGGGCCTCCTGCCTTTGCCTTTTTACTGATAGAACTAAGCTTGGTTGCCTAGCAACAGCCACTGAGATGAAAGTGAGCCACACAGCAGTTTTGGCACTTTTTTCAGACAGGGAATGGCAGTGGGTGGGGGAGAGGAGTGGACCCAGCCCCCAGCCAATGGCATGCAAGTACTCTTGAGTGGCAATTGATGGGCCAGTGACTGATGGAGCACACAGCATAGCCAATGGGAGAATTGGAAAGTGTGTTTCCTTTATCAGGATTCTGTAGTGTTTTATGCATAGTGCTTTAATAAACAAGCCATTTAATTCATATCAGTCAACCTTTAAAGCCTGTGTCTTCCTACAAGAAGTCAGTAATTACCCACCAGGATGAATCCTAATTAACAGCTGTTTCCTGATGGGGTGAAACCTAATTAACATCGCACAATGGTTATAGTGTTAGCCTGGAAACAAGGAGACCTGGGTTCAAATCCCCACTCACAATGCATGACCTTCAGCTGGTCACCCTCTCTCAGACTAGCCTACTTCACCAGGTTGTTTTGAAGATAAAGTGGAGGAGTGGAGGACCATAGGTGCACCCCTGAGCTCTTCAGAGAAGGGGGGGGGCATAAAATACAATGAATGGGAATATATTTCCTTCTGCAAGGTTCTTTCAGCATCTCGCGGGGAGGGCGGTATAAAAATGTTACCAATAAATAAATAAATAAATAAAATTCTCATATCCACTACCCCTGCCTAACTAGACTATCTCAGACTGCAGAAGGAAACTACAAAGGCACCCTCATGTTGGAATTCCCATGGAAAGTGGCCTGGCTGATGCAGTGCTCTCCTGTTTTTTAGAAGATGTTGCACCTTGTATCTGACTTGCAGAAAGGGTTCCAACAACCTGGAGGATACATCTCTCTGTAACAGATGCTTACTAGGACGTTGTTTGTGCCATGAAAAGTTTCAACAACCCATTTCCACATATTAAGCCTCTAAAGGGGCTGTCATGATCTTTTTACTGATAGAACTAAGCTTGGTTGCCTAGCAACAGCCACTGAGATGAAAGTGAGCCACACAGCAGTTTTGGCAGTTTTTTCAGACAGGGTCAGTCACAAGCTCTGGCACAGCTGTCCTTGAAAAAAAGCAGTTTGTGTCAGAGTTCTCTCAGCCCCACCCACCTCACAGGGTGTCTGTTGTGGGGAGGGGAAGGGAAAGGAGTTTGTAAGCCTCTCTGAGACTCCAAGTGAAGGGCGGGGTATAAATCCAATATCATCATCATCATCATCATCATCATCATCATCTTCTCCTCCTCCTCCTCCTCCTCCTCCCCTAAATTCAGAGTGGTGGCAGCGTCAGGTGACACCCCACCCGAGCCGTGACAGGGGCATATAATGTACTAGGTTCGGATGCGTGGCAAGTGATCAGCTCATATTTATTAGTGAAGTGGAGGCCCTCCTTGGTTGTCCTCTCCATTCTCTCAGCCTGACCATTGGTCGCAGGGTGGAAGGGGCCTGAGCAGATGTGTCGAATAGCATAGTACTTTACGAATTCTTGGGATTCTGCTGATGTGAAGGCTGTCCAGTTGTCCATCACGAGCGAGTTGGGGATACCATGTGTGCTGAAGATTCGCCACATAGCACGGATGGCGGTTCAGGGTCCAGTTGCCATCACGAGCGAGTCGGGGATACCATGTGTGCTGAAGATTCGCCACATAGCACGGATGGCGGCTCAGGACAACGTAGATGCAACCGGTACCACCTCTAGCCACTTGGTGAATGAATCTACTAAGATGAAGAAGAAAAAATCCAGGTGTAGCCAAGCCCAGGGTCTCCCAGAGGATTCCCACTGTTGGGCCCGTGCCCAGGGAGACTCTGGTCAGGATTCCTGGCACATCTGGCAACATTTGACACAGTTCTCGATCTCACTGTCCATGCCAGGCCACCAAATGTAGGTGCGGGCCAGGGCCTTCATCTGCATGATCCCTGGGTGCGTTTCATGGAGGGCCATGAGGACTCGCTGCCGTAGTGGTGCAGGAACTATTACCCAACTTCCCCATAATAGGCAGCCCTTGTAGGCTGACAGCTCATCTCAGCGGGAGGAGAATGCTGTGAACTGGTGGACCACCCCCTCCCCACTCAGTCCAGAACATGGGACAGCACGCGGTCTGGAGCAGTGTGGCGGGACACATCGGTTACCTGAATGGGCCTGTCTGGCAGGTCCTCAAGGAGCAGGATCTGGTGCATGGGCACTAGGTCTGGGTCGCCTGAAGGCAATGGCATGGCCCATCACCTTTCTGGGTCGGTGTTACAGCGCATACCGGTAGCCCATGAGGATCAACGGAGCACTCGGGGAGACAGCATCTGTGGTGTCTGGCGATCGGGGGCCAGGAGACCCAAGAGGGGTTTGTGGTCATGACGATGGTGAAGGGCCGGCCATACAGGTAGTTGTGGAACGTCTTGACCCCTGCCACGATTGCCAATGCCTCCTTGTCAATTTGAGTGTAGTTGCGCTCGGCCAAGGAGAGGGTCCTGGAGTAGTAGGTCACTGGAACCTCCCAGCCATCGGGCAGCTGGTGGCCTAGGATGGCACCGACCCCATACGACGAAGCGTCGCAGGCGAGGACCACAGGAAGTGCTTCATCGAAGTGTGCCAGGACCATGTTCGATGTCAGCAGGTCCTTGACGGCCCAGAACGTGGTGGCTTGCTTCGGGCCCCAGACCCACTTGACCTGTTTCTCAAGCAGACGGTGCAGGGGCTCCGCGATGGCGGCTTTGAGGGGCAAGAAAGAGTGGAAGAAGTTCAGTAGCCCCAAGAAAGTCTGGAGTTCAGCCTTGGACGAGGGCGGTGGAGCGTTGACAATGGTGTTGATTTTGTCCATTTTTAGATGAATGCCCTGTGCGTCGACCACAAATCCCAGGAACTCTACCCTTGGCACCCCCAGCAAACACTTCTCCCGTAGTTGTGGAACGTCTTGACCCCTGCCACGATTGCCAATGCCTCCTTGTCAATTTGAGTGTAGTTGCGCTCGGCCAAGGAGAGGATCCTGGAGTAGTAGGCCACTGGAACCTCCCAGTCATCGGGCAGCTGGTGGCCTAGGATGGCACCGACCCCATACGACGAAGCGTCGCAGGCGAGGACCACAGGAAGTGCTTCATCGAAGTGTGCCAGGACCATGTTCGATGTCAGCAGGTCCTTGACGGCCCAGAACGTGGTGGCTTGCTTCGGGCCCCAGACCCACTTGACCTGTTTCTCAAGCAGACGGTGCAGGGGCTCCGCGATGGCAGCTTTGAGGGGCAAGAAAGAGTGGTAGAAGTTCAGTAGCCCCAAGAAAGCCTGGAGTTCAGCCTTGGACGAGCGTTGACAATGGCGTTGATTTTGTCCATTGTTAGATGAATACCCTGTGCGTCGACCACAAATCCCAGGAACTCTACCCTTGGCACCCCCAGCAAACACTTCTCCCACTTCACCTTCAACCCAGCCATCTGGAATTGCTGTAGGATGGTGTGCAGTCTGTCGGTGAAACTCTTGGGCATGGGGGCAGCGATCAAAACATCGTCAAAGAATGCCTGGACCCCGGGATACCTTTAAGAAGACAATCCATTAGGTTTTGAAAGATCCCCAGGGCGATGCTCACCCCAAATTGCAAGCGCCGCACCCGAAAATCACCCCTATGTGTGACAATTGTTTGGGCCTCGGCCGTGGGATCATCGATGGGAAGCTGCTGGTATGCTTGGGCCAGGTCCAATTTACCAAAAATCTTTACACCTGCCAATGAGGCCAAAACATGACTGACTACCGGGACGGGGTATGCGTGGTCCTGGAGGGCTTTGTTGATAGTACACTTGTAGTCCGCGCTGATGCGAACATCTATGTTTGGCTTGACTGGCATTACTATGGGGGTCTCCCAGCGGGCAGGCGGCACCGGTTCCAGGACTCCTTGGGCCATGAAGCGCTCCAGTTCCCCATCAATCTTGGGCTTGAGGGCGAACGGGACACTCCTGGCCTTTAAACAGATGGGCCACACCGCCGGGTCAAGGTCAAGGGCCATGGCCGGACCTGTGTAGCAGCCCAGCGCGGCCCAGTGTACCATCGAAAACCGCTGGGAACTCATTGCACACATCCTGGGAATCGGATGGCCGCACGTGGTGCACCCCAGTTATTCCCAGTCCCAAAGGCACGAACCAGGACAGGCCCAGTAAGCTTGTGAGTCACACCTCGATCACTAGTAGGTCTAGTGCGCCCTTGAAATTTTTGTATTCCACCTGAAACTTGACCCACCCCTTCACGGCCACTGGGTTCTTTTGGAAGTCTTTAAGGGTGAACCCTGAGGTGGATTTCCACAGACAGGGGGCCCCATGAGGGCAGAGCTTAGCTAGCGTCTCTTCCGAGATGATGGAGGACGCTCGTGGCCTGCCTCACAGCTGGCACATTTCGTTTGGGCGTATGATTTGATGGGTGATTGGGCAGTTGATCTTGCTGGCAGAGCCATTACCATAGGAGTGCATGAGCTGCGATGGGCTGGATGCCGTAGTTGGAGGACCTCGTCATCATCTGAGAGGTTCGAGGCGGCGGAAGAGGCTGCTAGGTGGACTGAAGATGGTGGTAGACGGTCCCAGTGAGACCTCTCAAATGCAGTGGCCACGTGGAGTGCCGTCGGCCATCCCAATCAGTTTGTGGCAGAGCTTGTGGTCTCAGACGCCACAGACGAATTGTGTGAGGATGATGTCCTTCACGTCCTGAAACTCACAGTCGATTGCAAGTTGGCAAAGCTCGGCCATGTAAACGGTGGCCGCTTCTCCCGGCTTTTGGGTGCGCGCTAGCAAATATATGCACTTGGCCATCTTGGTCGGTTTCGGCACAAAGTAGCCTGTGAGGACCTTGATGATGTCATCATACGGGGTCTCGGCCAACTTCTTTGGAGCAAGAAGGCCCTGGGCTAGGCGAATGGTGGCCACTCCACATGTGCTTAGGAGTAGAGCCTGTTTCTTGCCTGCATCGGTGATCTCCTGGTAGGCAAAGAAGTTGGTGAGCTGCTCCACCCACGCTTCCCAGAACTCAGGTTGTGCAGGATTGAAGACCTCAAGGTGTCCCGATGCAGCAGCCATGACTCTCGAGCGAAGCGGGGAGCGGTGTCCTGGAGAGCGGTGCACAGTGTGGTGCTGCTCGTGAGCAAAGCAGGGTGCAGCAGCTTCTGATGAATCGGTGCTCGGCGGGACGAAGAGTCAGGCTCGCTCATCGGGCTCCCATCCTCGTCGCCAGTATAATGTACTGGGTTCAGACATTTAGCAAGTGATCAGCTCATATTTATTAGTGAAGTTCAGCTCAACTAAAGACAAACTAACCGGGTTCGAACCCTGCTTTTATCCATGCACCACACCACACCCAACACACACCCCACTCCCGTGATTGGCTATTTACAGTGTAAGAGTCCATCACAGGTCAACCTTAGGATCCAGGCAAACCTATTGGTCTGCACTAGGATCCGAGTCGGCTATTGTTCTAAATCCTGAAGGTGCACTAAACCGTATGGCTTCCTTAGCACTACGTATCCAGACAAATCCATATCAATACATAACAGGGCAGAACGTTTTTTTCCTCCAAATTATTGGCAGCTCTACTTGTAGAAAATTAGCCAATATGAAAAGCAAAGTGACTTATCCTCACCTGCTCTTCATCTTTAACATTGTAGTTGCTATGGGCAGGTTATGGGCATTGAAAGACCTACTTCTGCCTTTTCTTCTTGTGTATACCATTACATACAACACTCGTGATTATAATTTTTAATTGCTTTTCATTTCAGTTGCTGTGGTTTTATACAATCGATTTTGCTTCTTTAAAATGTCTGTTACGGCAAACAGAGTGTTGTATAATTGACTTCAGCCTTCAAATTTTTGCCCTGTATTCTTCCAGAGCAGTGGGCATTGTCAACAACGGGATCCAGATTTTGCAGCAGGAGGAGTTATTCTAATTAGTCTGGTTGTTCTTCTTTCCTGCCTGGCCTGTTTCATCTACCCAGTTTTTCACCGTTTGCTGCACACAGCGGCTACAATGGTTTGGCTCAGCCAGGAGAGGGGGCGGAAGGACTGTGCAGAGAGGCCAGCCAGCTGTGACCTGAGCCCAGGAGACGTCGTATTTTAGCCTTGTGACACATTTCACCCTCTCGTGACCTGGTGCCTGTGCTGCTGCACAGACTGGGTCTTAAACGGCAGAGGAGCCATTTGTCACTCAGAAGAGGGAGGGGGAGGGGCAGGAAGGCAAAAGGAACAGCCAGGGCACTGTTGCAAGGAAGACATCGACTTCAGCATTTGGTAGAATATAAAATAGTGGGAATGGAGAGAGCTGAGAGCAAACTGTGAGGGTGTTTTCATACTTGTTTGGCTATAGAAACCATTACCTCCTCCCCACCTCTCCACAGAAGCATAGCTTTAAATATGCATATTCAATCCCATCCATGTAAATTGTCCGCTAACGTGTCAAATATTACAATTCTGTCAACGCTGTTTTGAAACACTGACCTGGGGTTATGTGAGTTGAGCTATAAGGGAATATCGCAAGGGCACAGTTTTGGATGGATATATGTTAACAAGAACCTGAGTCTTGCAAAAGTATGTGATTGGAGGCTGAAGGAGGATGGCACTAGCAGCAGGCCAAGGCCACCCCAGTAACAGGGCCGGAGCTTGCTTAGCTTTGCTAACAGAGGGGCCTGGTTCCTGGAAGAATCTGCTGAGTCCTCTTCTCCCCTGCGTTCCTCCAACGCTCTCGGAGGAAACGGAGGGCTTTTGGGATGTTTAATCTGGATGGCAGATCCCAATACCAGAGTTCTCCCCTTTTCTCAAAGTGCTGGTTCTTCCTAGTTTCTGCTGCCCTCTGCCCTTATATCCTGGCCACATCCCCTCTGCCCTTCATCTCACTCAGATCTGGGCCTCCGTGTGACTGGTCATGGATCATGAAGTAAACTCTTCCTGTTAACCCTGCTGGGATGGATTTTCTTACTGCTTCCTGCCAGCTGTGGCTTCCTCAGCCAGCCACCCAGTTCTCCCAACTGCTTCACTTGCCTTCAGCTCTCTCTTTGAACTCAGGCGGCAAACAGTAATTCAGTAGGTGAAACTTTTCTAGGCATGCGAATCCACCTGTTAAATTTCTGCTTGTCACTTGGCCGTTCAAGGCTCAGAAACCCTGTAAGGAGAAAAGGGTGGTAACCCTATGACCCCTACCTCCATTTTTCAAAAGGGTTGGTGTGCACTCACATTCCTTAAAAGAGCTAATATAATGCAGTAGCTACAAAATGGGTCTCTGTCCATTCAAGTCTCACCCTTGTCCTGAACTTTGAGGCTTTCGGTAAGCCATTCTCTCTTAGGCTGTGTTCTTCCCTGTCTCCAACTGTTTGGTTTCTTTTTGGATGCGAAGTCATAGCCAGTAGGGTTTTCAAGGCAAGAGACAAGCAGAGGTGGTTTGCCATGGTGTGCCTCTGCATAGCAACCCTAGACTTCCTAGAGAGCCAGTTTGGTGTAGTGGTTAAGTGCGCGGACTCTAATCTGGGAGAACCGGGTTTGATTCCCCACTCCTCCACTTGCACCTGGCTGGATGACCTTGGGCAAGCCGTAGTTCTGATAAGAGCTGTTCTTGAAAAAGAGCAGTTTCTGTCAAGAGCTCTCTCAGCCCCACCTACCTCACAGGGTGTCTGTTGTGGGGAGGGGAAGGGAAAGGAGTTTGTAAGCCGCTCTGAGACACCTTTGGGTAGTGAAGGGCGGGGTATAAATCCAATCTCCTCCTCCTCCTCCTCCTTCTTCTTCCTTGGTGGTCTCCCATCCAAGTACTAATCAGGGCTGACCCTGCTCAGCTTCTGAGATGTGATGAGACTGGGCTGGCTTGAGCTATCCAGGTGAGGGCCCATCTGCTATACACGAATAATAATACTGAACTACCTATAGGGCTGTGATAAAAATGATGAGATTCTGTACTGAAGGGCTTCAAACACTTTAAAATTTTTATACAAACAGTATTATTTCCAAGACCTGCTTCTCACTCGTTTTGACTATCCAAGTAGTAGATGAACAGATCCTCCAACTACTTTAGTTGCAAGCCCTGGAACAAGCAGCATTCTCCTCCAGGGGAAGCAGTATACAAATTCTTCAGTGATCTCCATTCCTTTCATCAGCGTCTCCTTTGTGCTCCCTCCACCCCCCAAATTTGATCTGTGGCAGCCTTCTCTAGGCATGTTTCTGAGTTGTTCCCACATACTTGAATGGGTTTCCAGCAGAGGTGAGAGATCTGCTCCATTCTCATGCATAGTAAACTGAATGGCTTTGTTTTATATAAAAGGATTTTTGTTTATCACCATGATATGGCTGCATTTTATTGTGACAGAGTAATTTTTATGGCTTTATAGGTTTTAATGTACATGCTGAAGCATAGATTGTAAACTGCTTTGGACTCACTTGCTGGGAAAGG
This sequence comes from Gekko japonicus, assembly GCF_001447785.1. Classification (NCBI taxonomy): domain Eukaryota; kingdom Metazoa; phylum Chordata; class Lepidosauria; order Squamata; family Gekkonidae; genus Gekko; species Gekko japonicus. The sequence continues at coordinate 291,859 of NW_015177015.1, read as the reverse complement.
AGATTCATAAATATTTTAAAACAAACACATAAAACAGCCTTGACAGCATCGTATGGGAGGACAGAGGCAGGTGGAGGTTTATTGATCACAGTGACTTGTTGAACTCACCTCTTCCCTTGTTGGAAGGGCCCAGTGACCCATTCAGATTTCATCTACCGGTGCAAAGGAAGGAACTGCAAGATTGTGTGAAGAGGTGCATTGCATGTTGGTGCATTGAGAGTCATGGCCTTTTCAATGAAGATATCAACCTCCAGTGTGCACACTGCATGTTTTTCATTGCAGGATACCTCAGTTCCAGTTGTTGGAAGTACCAGATAGATGTCCCAGCACCTCAGCCTTCAGAAGCAAGTGACCACAGAAGTGTTGCAGGCAGATATGCAAACACTAAGCTTCTTCCTGTTTACTCTCTACTCTCTGAGAATCCCTCTGAAGTGTAGATCAACACTCTTTAGGGAAAAGCAACTTCCATCTCCTCTCTCTCTCTCCCCCATTCACACAGGATGACTCTCAGCATCTGCATCCATCTCCTAGCTAGATAGTACAGGAACTGTCTCTATATCGCTACCCTGCACTATCAAGCATGTATTTCTAGAATAGCTTATTTTGTTTCAAACTGAAACATGGCTATGTGTAACTTTGTAGCCTTGCAAGCACATGTTAGATTTGTAGCCTTTGTGTGGCTATGTGTAGCCTTTGTAGCCTTGCAAGCACATGTATTTCTAGAATAGCTTATTTTGTTTCAAACTGAAACATGGCTATGTGTAACTTTGTAGCCTTGCAAGCACATGTTAGATTCGGGACAAAGCACTGCTGTGTTAAAGCCAGGTGCACTCTGCTAACTAAGAAGGATCTGGAACACCAGAACCAGTACCCTTCCTACACCAATTGGGATCTAACCAATGCAACACAAAATAGTCAAACATACTGAGTTTATTATTGATTCCTGTGTCTTGATGAAAGATTCCAGACTCCTCTTCAAAACCAAATGAGAAGGTTTCTTGTGTTTAAACAGAAGACCTGATAAAGGAGTTTTTGCCATGTCACTTATGAGAGAGTTAAATTTCACCAGTCTTAACTATAGCCTTGAGTGAGGAAACAAGACATATGTTTAGGGGCCCAACTACACATTGCATGCGAGGTCTAGGACTGAATCTCCTGACATTTTCTTGAAGGTTAAAAAGCAGCGGCTGGTGGTCTGATTGGGGTTAGTGGCTCTGGGGTGCTGGGAGTTAACTTTTCCCCCTTGCTATTTCCCAGTAGAAATAATAATAATAATCGTAGTAGAAAATGGGCTCTTCAAATGACTATCAGCCCAGTATGGAGAGAAGATAAATAGCCACGGTTGCTTCTCCATGGAATCATGGGGGTGGGTAGGAAAAGTTGTCCCCACTGTGAAAGTAGGAATGAGCAGAGGGTGGTGGTGGTGGTGGAGGAGGAGGAGGAAGAGGAGTCAGGATATCCCCCTTCCCTGTGCTATTTGCTGCTGTCACTGCCCTGCTGAGTTTTCTTTTCCCCCTGTATTAGCTGCAGGTTGAGCATCCACGGTCCCTGCCACACGGCAGAAGCCAGATCAAAGCCCTGGGAAACTGATAATACACTGTGCTCAGAAGTATGGAGGCAAGGGGGGGGGAAGACAATGCTGCAGTTGGGGAGGGGAGGGATGGTGGTGTAAAAGCTCCATATGGAAGGCACCCATATTGTACCTTGTATTTTCCTCCTTCCACAATTAAGGAGTTAATTTCTGCTTGTGTGTGTGTATAAAACACGTGCCGTCAAGACACAGCCAACTTATGGCAACCCCAGCAAGGGGGTTTTCAAGGCAAGAAGACAAAAGGAGAAGAGTTGGTTTTATAACCCCCTCTTCACTACCCAAAGGAGCCTCAGCAGCTTCCCTTCCTCTCTCCACAACAGACACCCTGTGAGGTAGATGAGGCTGAGAGAGTTCTGGCAGAACTGTGACAGACCCAAGGTCACCCAGCTGGCTGCATGTGGAGGACTGGAGAATCAAACCTGGCGCTCCAGATCAGAGTCCACGGCTCTTACCCACTACATCATGCTGGCTCTTTAGTGAGAAGCAGAGGTGGTCTCCCTTCCAAGTACTGACCCTGTTTAGCTTCTCAGATCTGACAAGATTGGGCTGTGCCATATGCTGCCTTCCCTCCCTTGATCTCTGCTTACTGTAAGCTAATTGCCATAGGTACCTGTTGGGCAAGGCAAAGTGCCTTTCCTTGCTGGGAAACTCACCTAGACCACCTGGAAAGCACCCTGGTAACTAGCTGCCACAAATCAGGATCTCCTGAGGACATCTAGACTGACCAACTGAGAAGTACTGCACTAGACCCACCTTCTAGTACTATACTAGAATAAAAACTATTTAACAGAGTGGAAACCCTGCAAAATACTTTATAACAGTGTAGCACCTGAGCAGACTAGCAGCTAGGGAAGAGATTAGGATAAATATGTGGGTGCTACAAGCATGGATGGCTTCAAAAGGGAATTAGATAAGCATATGGAGCAGAGGTCCATCAGTGGCTATTAGCCACAAGGTATAGCTAGGGGCTCTGGGGCAAGTGATGCTCTGTCTTCTTGGTGCTTGGGGGGGGTCAACAGTGGGAGGGCTTCTAATGTCCTGGCCCCACTGCTGGACCTCCTGATGGCACTGGTATTTCTGGCCACTGTGTGACACAGAGTGTTGGACTGGATGGGCCTTTGGCCTGATCCAACATTGGCGTCTCTTATGTTCTTATGTTCTTAAGCCAAAAATGTTTGATAAAAAGGTTAATTATTAAATAGAGATGGGGGTGGTTGGATTAAAAAAAGGTGGAAATGAGGCAAAACAAAAAATACAGGGGAAAAGCAAGCAGTAACAAATCCCACAGACTTTCAAATAAAAAGCAGTACAGTTAATATAACTTGGCTCCATATACGTTACCTAGGCAGTAGCAGGTTCCTCAGAGCATGTGCAGAGTTCTTTGCAGTAACAAGATGTTGGAGGAGACTGAACCAGTAGTGTAGTGTATCTGAGATTCCCATCCAGACAACTTCACAGTATGTAAATCCTTTGAATAGCACCTGATAAGACATTTGTTGTATACTCAGATACCTTTAGAGCATTGCTAAGCTTAAGGTTTTTAATCATGTTTGACTGCAAACTTAATTGTCGCATTCAGCAAAGATAAAGATGCAATGAGAGTGTCATATTCAGTGCTATGAATGTAAAGTTGAATGTAATCTAAAATGCCAGGCAGCTCACATAACCTGGTATCATTTCTTTCGGCACTGTGTCATAAGAGAACTGCTGTTATTTTATACATTATGTAATATAAAAGAAGACTAAGTTTATCAGACAACTTAAATTTGCTGCAGCCCCCATTTGATCTAGTTCAGATGACTGCCTCTGCTTGCAATGGCACAGTCTTGTTACTATCTGTCCTTAGCTAGCAGCACCATATCAACACAGGAATGAAGTTAAATGGACATTCAGTATAAGAGTTATATGACACACCCTCTCAAAAGCCTACCAATCCAAATATCACACCCAGGGCTTTTTTTTTTTTTTTTAATTTTTTTTTTTTTTTTTTTGAAAAAGAGGTGCCGGATCTATCAAGAGGGAAATGAAGTTTTCGATCTGTATACTAAAAACTCACAAACTGTTAAACATTTCAAAAAGAATTTTGTTTAAGAGGTTCCAGAATTCCATTCCAGCACATCCCCCCAGAAAAAAAATCCCTGATCACACCAAATAAATTCCTCTAACCAAAGGTAATCTTAGTGATTCTGAGGCCCAGGATGGGCTCCCGGAATGTCTGCCACCCTTCTACTTGTCCCACAACAGAAACCACCAGCCTGAGCTCTAGATGGGGCAGGTTCAAGTGGTGGGAGGAGCCTCCTCTTCTTTCCCCCACCCTGAGTGAACGGGACCATCGGACGCTGCCTCTTCCTGCAAGTGTGAGGTCTGGGGCAGCTGCCCATTGCCTAAGATTATCCTTGCCTCTAACCCCACCCACATTCTAAGAATCTCAGAGCTACATCCATGATTCTCACATCCTCTGTTTTATCCTCTTACAACCCTGTGAGGTAGGTTAGGTTGAGAAAGAACAATTGGTCCAAGGTAACTATGATGCCCCCATCCACTTCATTCCCTCAGAGGCAAGATTTTACCTCTCTTTTTCTTTCCCTTTTGTGACTGAACCACCCTTGTTATCTGTTTTCTTCTTTCCTAAAGAACTCTGGCTGTCTCACCCTGTCACAGTATAATGTTTTGGCTGTTGGCTCAGCCCAGGAACCTGAAGGTACTGTCAAGAGCCCCCTTTAACTTAAACTTAAATGGCACTTGAGATGTTTTGAAATTCAAAAATAATAAAATATTTTATTTAACATAGAGGGGAAAGGTTAGGAGAAATCAGGGGTAAAATTTCGTAGGTAACTCAATATAGAACTCTGAAGTATATCAGTGTATGCACAGACTTTAGTTCATATGTTTCAGGCTATTAAGAGTTTTATAAACTTTTCCCAGTGATTTAGGATATTTAAGATAAGAGGCTTTTGTTCCAGTGTTTTCCAAACACGCCAGTACATTTTTTTTGAGTATTCACTGACTCTTTTGGTTTCCAGAAGGCTGGTACACTCTATCCAGTATCTAAACCCCCTTCTCTAAACACACCAGTAGACTTTCTTGAGCTTCATTGACCCTTCAGGTTTCAAAAAGCAGTTTCTAATCACACCAGACCAGGGATCTTCCCACTTTTTAGATCTATCTCCCTGTTTTGACTGGGTAGGGAAATTTCTTCTCTCACTAGAAGATCTATCCCTTTTTCTGGCCTGAATGGGAGTCTAACTACCCACTCTTCCTTGCCAACCTCCCCAGTGCTCCGTCTGCCTGAATTCAGACACTGTCAGTATATGACTCTTCATATCTAGGGTTCAAATCAGACTGAATTTCTCCTCAGCATTCAGCTCTCAAGTCTTCTCTGTTCAGCTGATGCTAACAAATCAGATTCCTTGGAGCAGCCTGTCACTCAAGGCTCTCTGCTTCTGTGAAGAATTAACCCTTCACAATCCTTTACCTGTTTGTACAGCACTTCTAAGCTTTTAAAAGTGCAATCCATCACAGTAACTCAATACGTTTAATGACAGGAATTCTAACCAATGTCTCTCTGGTCCTATTCCAGCACTCTAACCAGTACACTACAGCAGTTGTTCGAATAGCTGTTTTAACTCCCCTGACAACTGTACAGAGAAGGTACCAATCAGGTGGGGTACCTTTGGTGCCAGCTTCTGGGGTTCGGAGCTTGGGGGTGCTTCTGGACTCCACCCTAATGATGGAGGCCCAGGTGGCAGCCACTGTCAAGTCCGCCTTTTTCCATCTTAGGCGGGCACGGCAGTTGGTCCCCTACCTTGACCGTGATGACCTGGCCACAGTGATCCACGCGACGGTCACCTCGAGGCTAGACTACTGCAACGCTCTCTACATGGGGCTGCCTCTGTCGCAAATCCGGAAGCTGCAACTGGTGCAGAATGCTGCGGCCAGGCTGTTAATGGGTCTCTCTAGAAGAGACCATGTGCAGCCTGTGCTGAAAGCGCTGCACTGGTTGCCAATAGCGTACCGGATTCGCTTCAAAGTGCTGGTCGCTACCTATAAAGCCCTATATGGCCAGGGTCCAGCCTACCTGAGGGACCGCCTTTCCCCGTACGTTCCCCCAAGAGCACTACGGTCAGGGGCCCAAAACTTACTAACCATCCCGGGCCCCAAGGAGGTCAAACTAGCCGCCACGAGGACCAGGGCCTTTTCGGTGGCGGCTCCTACCTGGTGGAATGAGCTCCCGGAGGAGATCAGGGCCCTGCGGGATCTGATGCAGTTCCGCAGGGCCTGCAAGACGGAGCTCTTCCGCCAGGCTTTCGAGTAGGAGCCGCCGCCCCTACTATACTACCACCGCCCTGAGGTCCCGATGAAACATCTATTATGGAACAATCCTTCTGCCGTCTCCTTGGGGACTTTGGACAGATGATCCGCCATCTTTGGAGTATGAATGGCACTGAGCACTTTGTTTATTTATGATTTAACTTAAGATTTTAATATGTAGTATATGTTTTAAATTTTTATGTATATGATTGTTTTACCATGGCAAGTGTTCTTGCCTCTGTAAGCCGCCCTGAGCCCTCGGGGGAGGGCGGGGTATAAGTACGAAAAATAAATAAATAAATAATTCTTGAGCTTCATTGACCCTTCAGGTTTCAAAAAGCAGTTTCTAATCACACCAGACCAGGGATCTTTCCACTTTTTAGATCTATCTACCTGTTTTGACTGGGTAGGGAAATTTCTTCTCTCACTAGAAGATCTATCCCTTTTTCTGGCCTGAATGGGAGTCTAACTACCCACTCTTCCTTGCCAACCTCCCCAGTGCTCCGTCTGCCTGAATTCAGACACTGTCAGTATATGACTCTTCATATCTAGGGTTCAAATCAGACTGAATTTCTCCTCAGCATTCAGCTCTCAAGTCTTCTCTGTTCAGCTGATGCTAACAAATCAGATTCCTTGTAGCAGCCTGTCACTCAAGGCTCTCTGCTTCTGTGAAGAATTAACCCTTCACAATCCTTTACCTGTTTGTACAGCACTTCTAAGCTTTTAAAAGTGCAATCCATCACAGTAACTCAATAAGTTTAATGACAGGAATTCTAACCAATGTCCCTATTCCAGCATTCTAACCAGTACACTACAGCAGTTCTTCGAATAGCTGCTTTAACTCCCCTGACAACTGTACAGAGAAGGTACCAACCAGGATATTTCAACAACATGCCAAAGTTGCTAGAAAGGCTGACCACCACCCTGGCCACTAGGAAGAAAGAGTCAGCCTGAGAGGAGGAGATTGGCAGATAGCTGGCAATTGGCTAAAGCCACTGGTGGTGCCGGGACATATGCATTTCATCCTATTCTGTTCAAGTGGTTCCCACAACATAGGGTCGCCAGCTCCAGGTTGGGAAATTCCTGGAGATTTAGGGTGAGCACTTCAGCAGGGTACATGCTGTTAGAAATGGTATATTTGTATCCTGTTCACAGGGATGGCCTTTAGTGTAAAGTCCTACAGGTTAGTGCCGCTCCTAAAATAGGGCTGCTGAGCCCTGTGAGGAAATGTCCTTTCTAAGATCTTCTTACACAGATGTTGCCTTGTTGTGAAAGAATCAGGCTCTTCCTTCAGACGTGCAAGATCTTCTGTTGTAAACATTCTACCATTCTTTAACCCCACAGAGATTCAAGGAACAGGCTCTCATCCAAAGCAGAGTTTATTCAATGAAAGATAATAAGCAATTAAGAGTAATCCCACACAGGGTCTCAGATTGTGACAGAGACAGATGCACATAGAGACAGTATATTTACCTATCAGAGTTTCTGTACCTGCAAATGAGAAGTGTGGACTGCCAGCGGGGTGACTACTCTGGAGAAGAGGCCACTTTTTGCCATTTCTGGGGTCCCTTCTTACACTTGATTACAGGGGTCCCCAACCTTTTAAAGCCTGTGAGCACCTTCAGAGTTATACGCAGTATGATGGCGCAGCCACAAAACAACTGCCAGAAAATAGCTGCTGCAGGAATTGGAACCAACCATAAAATGGCTGCCACAGGTTACGTTCAGTGCTGTGGTGGAAGCTGCTGCCAAAGGAATGTTTTTAAAACAACTGCACAGCCAATGGCCAACCAAACCAATGCCCAGTCAGAAGCTTTGCTGGGTAAAAGCCCCACCTACCTCCTAAAAACACATGGTGGGCCCATGGGCACCATGTTTGGGGATCCCTGCTGTATTACAAACAACTGCCCTATGGGGGCTATTGTGCATCAGAATGATCGTGCAGAATTACATGCTCTGTACATGTTGCAAGTGTCCCTGTTGTGATAAGTCAGGCTGGACCCTCCTTTGGGCCTTATCTAAACTTCAGAAACTGTATGTTCTCATCCTGCATGTCTTTGGGATACTTGTTCTCTCTAACAAATACATGACATTCAGGGGCTATAAGCCTGCCTTCACTACCGTTTCCCAGCTGGTGTAACAGATGCATTTGTTTCTGAGAGAAGCAGGCAGGCATTTGCATCTTAGAAAGACAAAGAAAGCATCAAGGATCTAAAATGGCAGTGCTTTGGGCAATAGAAAAAGGGCTAGATAATGCCAGAGAAAGCTCAGAGAAATACAGGGAGGGTTTGCCTTTCTGACAAGGCCCTACAGTCCATTCTCCAAAGCAGCTGTTTTCTCCGGGGGGAACAGAACTCCATAGTCCGGAGATCAGTTCTAATTCCACCACTATATCAGGCTGTAAGACTAATATCATTCTTGTCAAAAAGGGAATAAAAAAAGAAAGAATTGATTGGGAAATAACAGGGTAAAACCATGAAGACAAAGATTCAGGTTATAATATTCTTTTTTAAAAGCAGCTGTCAATTTGAAAAGAATTAGTGTTATATAAGTAGGGCATAGATGATTTTTCTGGAAACACAGTGGAACCTCCTCCTCAATCTGTTATTCCAACTTCAGCTACTAGTAATTCAATATTACGTTTCTGTGGCGTTGTATCTATATCAGTTTATAGAAATGATACCTCCTTCCGTCTACTGTATGATTACCTAAATTTCCCGTGAAGTTATTTTGATGGATTGATTTCCACAGTATGTAAAGACTCCTTCACATATTACAGGTGCATTTTAAATGCCATCAAAAGAAATCATAGAAACACTGTACTATATTTACTAGCATTTTGTAGATTTGCCAGGATTTGGAGTATGAATTGCTTAAAGATTTGACTGCAAATATTTCCCACACTAAAACTTAGTTTCAGTATGCATATATTGTTATTATCAATATATCAAATTCTCAACATGGCCCCATCTGTGGGTACTTAAATCTGGTGACTGGGGGTATGAACAGACAAGGCAGAACATTCTACAAACCCGACAAAAGCCCCATGTTTGTAGAAATATCTGAAATTTACTAAGAAATACATTGCAGGGGGTTTAAAATCCCCCCAAATGATAAAACAGGAAGGAAGACAGTATGGTATAATCTGCTCTTGAAAGCTAGTAAGCAGGATTGGTACTTGGATGGAAGATCACCAAGGAAGACTCTACAGAGGAAGGCAATAGCAAACCTGCCTCTCACTTGTGTTGAAAACCCTTGTTGGAGTTGCCATAAGTTGCAACTCGATGGCACTTATGTATGTATGTAAAATGGAAAAGGAGCACCTGTATCTTTAAGAAACAGACGCTCAGAGTGGCTATTGCTAGGCAACCACAAGAGTATTGCCAACTTTTGGTGTAGGTCAGGGCTGTTTCCAGACCTTTTTTGGCCTTTGAGGGAGGACTCATAGGGGCCAGGCCTGGCAGAAGCCACAGGCACTTTCATGGAGGAGAAAGAGGAAAAAGTGATTGTCCAGCTTTTCCTCGCCCAGGGTAGGGTCCATGGCTGCTGTACCCTCCAGGTCCTCCTTTTTGTCAGCTGTGCCTCAGGAAGGGTATCAGAATTGGGTTGTGGTTTTTCTGTGTGTGTGGTTTTTTTGGGGGGGAACACCTTTGGACAAGGGTTGCCAACCTCCAGGTGGTGACTGAAGCTCTCCTGGAATTACAACTGGTTTCCAGTCAACAGAGATCAGTTCCCCTGGAGAAAATGGCTGCTTTGGAAGCTGGTCTCTATGGCATTATACCCTGCTGAAGTCCTCCTTCCCCAAAATCTCTAAGAATTTCCCAATCCAGAACTGGACATCTTACCTTGGACATCTCTCTCTGGCCAGCAACCTTGTCCTGACTGACATGGGATAGTTCTGGCTCTCCCTCCCTGGCCTTCCCTGGGCTAGTGTAATCATGGCTTGTTTGGGGGTAGACCGGCCCTGAACTCCCCTGATGTCCTCGCTTCAGGAGCTGGCTCTTAGTGATTGATGGGAATCTAGATTGCTGGCCTCTCTGGTTGGGTGCTCCCCTCTGCTCCCCCATGTTTCAAACCTCCCCGGAGGTTTCAAGAAGCTGCTCTTCCTGCCTGCACAGGTGTCAGGATGCCCCAGCTGCTGCTGGCCTCCTTCTCTGGCCTGTTGCCAGGTGCTGCCTGAGCCCCACCTCCCATCTGTGCCGGGCCTGCCAGGCTCTGAAGCTGTTGCTGGGGCATTTCCAGGTGTGGCCTTGTGCAACGTGCCCAGCCGAGCGGGCAAGGGAAGGGCGTGGGTCTTCTATTCCATATATATTATATACTGAATTCAGATTATTACTCTGTTATGACTGATCACCTCGCCTTCCTGAGGGATGACCAGTTTGCACTAAAATGTCTGTTTCTTGGTTGTGGGGTCTGGGCCACTCTTGTATAACTTGCTGTATAGAAATATTGATTTCTAAATGTCTCCTGCATTCGCCTGTTCTGTCTTTTGGTAACAGGCTGTGCCTTATTTCCTGTTACAAGCCAAATGGTAAGGCCCCATGGCCTCAATTGCATGCCATAAACCACACATTCTTCACACTTCCATGCTGGAAGCTAGGCCAGCATGCCAGAAGCTCACGTAGCCGATGGAGAAGCTGGAGTTGGGGGCCATGTGACTGTAGGCATGGTTTCCAAACTTCCAGCCTATCCCCAGTTGTACCCATGACAACTAACAAATTGGACACACCTATGTCCACTCCAATTGGCTGATGGCCACAGCTGATTGAGACTGAAATTGGGCTATATCTGTTCAGACCCAATGAGAGAGACTCTCTCTGTCCCTTGCTTTTGTTCTGCTCTTGCTTCTGGGTCTCCTGTTGTTGCCTGTTTATTGCACCTGGACATGTGATCTCTGGAAGAGATAAAGGACTGCTTTGTGCCTTAGAGCACATGGAGGGCAAGGATGGGATTTCACTTAAAGATCCCTTGGTGTCTAATTGGACTGTATACCTTGGATATGATTTGAACTGATGCTATCCTGAACCATTACTGTTTAGTTAAGGCAAACCTTTTCTGGGAATGACCAATTGTTTCTTTTTCTCCCAGCCTACATTATGTTTTCTTTTTAAGGCTACTCGATATAGTCTTTGTTCATAAATTTTAAATTGATAAGGATTTTCCATTGTAATCTCTTGTTCACTTACTTCAGCTTTCTGCCACAGTTCTTGCAAGCTGGGATCTTGTTGCTGTTCAGTCAGGAACTCTGCTGCATGTATGCTCTGTAACAATGTTTCCTCTTCCTCTGGTTGCTGTTCAGCCTGATCCAATTGCTGTGCTGTCATACTTCTGGTGACAATCTTGACTGAGACGTCTTGCTGGCTTTTTATTTGGAAAGCCAGATCGTTTCCCAATAAAATAGGTATATCGGTGTTTTTAAGAACTCCCAATATCCATTTGCCTTGGAAGTCCTTGTACTTTATAGGAACTTCAGCTAGGGCCACTTCAAATGCAGGTCCTCGAATGCCTTTAATGGTGTATGATTTCCCAGGCAAATACTGATGTCTCTGTACTAATCCTGGTTGGATTAAAGAAACCTGTGCTCCAGTATCTCGATCAACCTCTACCTTTTTATCATTCACTGTCACAGTCTCTATATATTCCTCAGTCAACCCTTCTTGCACTCTCCATACTTGTAAAATACTAGTAGGTTTTTCTTGTGGTGCACTCACTGTAGGTGAAGAGATTTCAGTTGTCTCTGTGTCAGGATTCAAGCACTTCACTACTTTAACAGTTTTAGTTAGTAGTGTCCTTTCCCCCTTCTCTAGCTGTGGACAGAATTTTTAAAGTGCCCTTCCTCTTGGCAATGGAAGCAGATAACCACCCTCTTTCTAGTTTGAGGAGGACTGGCTTGCCTAGCAGGGTTGTTGTTAGCAGTCCCAAACTTTTCTGAGGGGTTCCATACTTTGGGTTTTTTTCACAGGGGCAACCCACACAGATCTTCCTAAATCCCCTTCTATTTCATCAAGTATGGTAGCTGACTCTTCCACAGTTTTTAACTTTTTGTCCCTCAAAATCCATCTGTACTGGGAGGGAACTTGACTGTAGAATTGTTCTAGTCCAATTAGATTTTTCAAATCTTCCACAGTGGTAACTTTACTTCCTTCAATCCATCTGTTAAGGGCTCTGTCTAAGCAACACCCTAATTGAGAGCATGTCTCCCCTGGCTTCTTTTTAATGTCTCTGAATGTTTTCCTGCTTTGCTCAGCAGTGAACCCATATCTGATCCTAACTCTTTCTTTGAACAACTCATAGTTAGATGTCTCGGCATCCCGCATTTCTGAGTATATTTCACTCAAACCTCCGCAAACCTGGAGTCTTAAGTACAACATCCTATCTCCCTCATCCAGGGGTCGTTTGGGGCAGGAGAGCGCCGGAGCGCCAAAAGCCTCCCCTCGCCCAGCCGGCCTGCCAAGGGGGGCTGGGGGGGGGAAGCGCAGTGGTGGTGTAAGCTTTCCATTGTATTCTATGGCCCCATAGAACACAATGGAAAGATCTAGAGAGAAGGGGTTTAAACTTTAAACCCCTTCTCTCTTTGCTTCCCCCCCGCCCGCCTTGGCAGGCCGGCTGGGGAAGAAAAAAAAGGGAGCAAGCGAAGAGAACGTGACTAAGTTAAGGTCTGCCTGGCAAGCGAGCAGAGATTTCCGCAGAATCACACACGTGCTGGGCGGCCACTGTGCACCAGGGATCTCCTTAGCTGCCTCTGTTTGGGGTCCTTCATCGGTCACTTTCGCACATGGGTGCTGCTGTGCCACTGGAGCGCTGCCTGGGGCTGGCAAACTCATAGTTCAGGCCTTGTTTCTGGGATCCCACTGCGCCAGGTCGGCTTTCACTTTTGAAGTTCCGTCTGAGGCGAGCCATGGCTGGCAAGGAAGAGCTGCTGATCATGAGCTCCTCAGAGGGAGTACGCCAGGCCAGCTTTCACTTTCGGAGTTCTGTCTGAGGCGAGCCATGGCTGCCGAGGAAGAGCTGCTGATCAACGTGAACTCCTCACTTCCTCCCGCCTCCGCGGGTCGAAGGAACTCCTCAGAGGCTCAGCAGGTCAAGGGAAAGCAGGTATCTTTCTTGCAGATAAGAGGGAGATAGTGTGTGTGGGGGTGTTGGTGACTGGGATGTTTATAAGGTTGCCAACCTCCAGGTTAGGTAGCTGGAGATATCCTGTTATTACATCTAATCTCCAGACAACAGAGATCAGTTCACCTGGAGAAAATGGCTGCTTTGGAAGTTGGACTGTATGACATTATGTCCCAAACACTGCACTCCTGAGGCTCCACTCCTAAAATCTCCAGGTATTTCCCAGACAGGAGCTGGCAAACCTAGGTGTTTATGGATCAGGAACCAGCGCAGCTTGGCTTTGGAGGGCAAACTTGAGTTCCTTTTGGATTCTTTGTGCAAGAAGTTTTGGAAATCAGAGCATGCGTTTTGTCCTGATTTGGGAAAGTTGAAGGGGGTGATGGCAGCAGAGAAAGGTAGGTTGGCTGGTGGGTGGGAAGTATAGAAGGAAGCAAGAAAAGGGAGAGGTTATGGGAGCTTTCAAGGGAGGAAAAGAGGAAATAGCAGGGGAAGGATAAATAAGATGCCCCCCAAAAGTCCTTGCATATCCCCCCACTTGTTTATTCCAATAGTGAACTTAGTGGTCCCAAGCCAATCAGCAGGGCAGTGAAATGGTCATGGACAACATACTTGGAAGACTCCCCCTGGAGTATGTAAATTTAAAGAATGCAAAACAGATTTCCAGATGAGGACTGCAAATGCTCACTGTGCTCCAGAATGCATAGAACTCTGACAGCAACTAAGTATCATTAGAAGAAGAAAAATAAAAATGGGGGGAATTGGCTTGCCCTTAAAAGCTTATTTCACACTGGAGGAGGAAACTAGGGCTGGGGGATGCTCACCATTATGCATGCATCTTCCAGCCCTAATTTTATCCTCACTCCTCTGTCCAGGCACCTATAAGCTTTTACCGGCTCTCGCTACTATGAGGATTAAGAAGTCTTCTGGTGTAATTAACTAGCATCACAGAACAAGCAATTCCTCTGATACTAATAAAGTAATTCACCCTTCCTACAGGAATCTGAGCTTCTAACAACTTATAACTGGAATGTATGTGTGAATAGTGCCAGGATTGGGTAACCCTAATCCCTCTTCCCTAAAATAACATTTTCCCCTTACCTTTCTTTCTGTTAGGTAAGGAGAAGGGGAAAAAAACCCTCTTCCTGTGCTGTACCACTCAGTTTCAGGGCGAATGAGCAGTTTTCTCCAGATGTTGGGAACAGGAATCTGAGCTTCTAACAACTTATAATTGGAATGTATGTGTGAATAGTGCCAGGATCGGCTAACCCTAATCCCCCTTCCCTAAAATAACATTTTCCCTTTACCTTTCTTTGTTAGGTAAGGAGAAGGGAAAAAACCCCTCTTCCTGTGCTGTACCACTCAGTACAGCGAATGAGCAGTTTTTTCCAGATGTTAGAGACAGTTTTATAGATTTTTATTATAAACATGATGCTGAGAACAACATAACATCATGGGGTTTGGGGTATATTCCCCATCAAAATATCTTTGATAACTAAAACATAACTCAGTGCAATTTTCCATTATGTGTATTAATTTGATCAGGCTAAGGTTTCAGGTTTAGTTGATTTACAGATCAATATCTCCTTTCCCTCCCTAAACTAGAATAAATTCAAGCCTTTTGTTATAAGAATGCAGCAAAACTCTTTCTGCTCCCTGTTGCATTGCATATTCTGCTATCAGAACTTGATCGGTGACTGATTCTGGCCACATCTCAGCAAAACTTAAGTCACAACTAGATTTGGATTGATTAGGCTCAGTGGGATTTAGCTAAGACATTCTGTTGCCAGATCCCCTATAAAACTTTTATAGCCTACATAGCCAACTAAGCAACCATGGTGATTTGGAGACTTAAAGGTACAAATGCAAAGAGCCACCATAGGCCTCCAGACAAAGATGGCCTTTGGGTCCACCTTGGGCCACAAAGATCCAACCCAAACATCATACGAAATACAAGAACTCATTGCTGAACAGTTGGGTTAGAACAGATAAAAGGAAGTACTTCTTCACCAAAATTAACTCATGGAATTCACTGCCATAGAAGGTGGTGGCGGAAGCATGGACAACTTCAAGAGGGAATTAGATAAACATATGGAGCAGAGGTCCATCAGTGGCAATTAGCTCTCAGTCTAGGGCAAGGGATGCTCTATATTCTTGGTGCTGGGGGGGGAGGTCAACAGTGGGAGGGCTTCTAGTGTCCTGGCCCCACTGCTGGACCTCCTGATGGCACCTGGCATTTTTGTGTGACAGAGTGTTGGACTGGATGGGCCTTTGGCCTGATCCAACATTGGCTTCTCTTATGTTCTTATGAAAATAAATCACATGACTCCATGGGCCTCTAAGGTGAACAGGGTCTCAGAATTTTGTCCCTCTTGTCCCTCCCCTCTGGCAGCCCTGCTTACAAGAAAATTATATAAATGCTGGGGAGAAAAAGAAATTACTTCATTAAATGGCTTATTTTTTTTTTTGCTTACAGTTCCATTTGACTGCACTTAAATTACTGTATTACTAAAAATAAGATCATGGCTAAGATTTCTCAACTTCCTTATACCTTTACAACCAAAAAATAATTTAGTGTAACAAACAGCAGACAGCATAAAAGGCTCCAATAGCACACATAGTAGTTGTGTGTTTTCTGTCCTCACGCAATCCCAAAGCTACTTGTTTGAGAATGCCAGACATCATGGGGGAAAAAAACACATTTATTTTCTGGCACACTGAAGAAATGAAAAGATAACAGGTTTTCATATGAATGAAAAACTCAGAAGCTAAAAGGGGGAAAACCCCTCTCACATCTTTTTGTTCTAAATTCTGTGATGAAGTGCTGTTTTGTGATTTTTGAGAACCTGACTCAGGAAAGTTCACTTATAACTTTAATGTAAAAGATGGGGGCAGAACAGCAGAGGAAAGGGCTCTGACTAGACCCAAAGCAGGGCCTGAGGAGGGTGACTATTGTATATACAGCATAGATTAAGGCCAAACTATACAGTATGAGGGATTTCACATTACCTTTTTAAACTGCATGGTTTCCGTTATTGGTACATCATGGAGGAAACCGGTACAGGGATGGCTGTTTCATACAGCATTTCCCTTCCGGTAAGGAGCCATCTCTGAAGCGCTATGGCCATTTCAAACTGTGCTGCTTTCTTTTCCCACTATTTTCCCCCACACGGATAATCTCCCTCAGAGGTTTTTTTTTAAATGTTCTATTGGAAGCACTATGGTGCTGATTTGACGTCCTGTTTCAGCGTCATAATGCTCCCAATAGAACATTAAAAAGGGGGGGAATTGCACGCTGGGGGGGGGGAAGGACACGAAAAACCAGTCATTGGAGGAAGTGCTACGGGGCATTATACACAGCCCACTGTAGCAATTCAGATCTGGAAGAAGGGATTGAAGACCTGAGGAAAGCAGTTTTCATCAACAACGCCTCAGGCACGCTTCCCAAACGGGAGACAACCAGCTCTGTATGAACAGGTAAATATATTATGTTAACAACCAGTTACTAAAACAGGTCTGTCTGAAACGACAGGAAAAAACCATTAGTAGCCAGTTCCTGAAACGGAATAGATAGGCTGTCTGAAATCCTTCAGTGTTTTCTCATGAGCTGGTTCTGGGTTGCCCATTAACACTCAGCGGGAGCCATTTTGGCGCAGGGAAATGGTATGAGAAGATTGCAGGAGCCCCTCCTCCCTCACACCATGGTCCCAAATCCAATGAGGCCCTTGCAAACCTTTAAAAGGCCATTATCTGCAGCTGCTATGTGGCTGGGGGAAAAATAAGTCAGGTCTGAGTCCAGACCCGACTCATTACAAAACATAATGCTGTAGAAGGACTCTTAGAATTCTACAACGATGGGTGGTAGTGTGTTGGTTTCGGGATTGAACTGAAAAACCAATCAAGTTATCTCTTGGTGTGGCAATAGTTTTTAGAGGCACCAATAAAGTGGGATCCAACAGGTTATGTCCCAAAGTATCATATCATGTCACAGAGGACTGCTGGGGCACAGCTCTGCGGAACGTTTTGTTTAGGCATCCTTTGCAACATGACAAGAGATCCCAAGGTATACTTCATGGACCATACAGTTCTACTGCTTGGCATGTGAAAATGTCTTGGAACATTCTGAGTTGATACTGGATGGTTGGGGAATCATACTATAGCAGCTGTATTTCCAACACCATCTGTTAACAAGGGCATGTATCTCCATTAAGGGCACTACAATTCTGTCATGAATAAATCGCTGCAAATAGGCCTCTAACTATACTATTAGTTGTGTGATCTGCTACAGAATTGTTCAGTAAACAAAATTAATTGTTAATAAGTTTGAATGTAGGATCTTCATTGGATCAGTAGAACAAAATACAGGCAATAAAAACCCAATCTGGTCAAGAATAAATTAAAGTGGATCATAGCAGTTTAAGGTACGTTAGTGATTTAATATTTTTATTGTCGCTATACATTATCAGATACAAACATTTTCTAAAATACAAAATATGAATCTTCCTGTAGACCTATGGCTTTTAAGTATCTCTTCATATCATTAGTAAATGATACTGAGCCACATATCAACACAAAAGGTTGCCTTCTACATGTGTTCATCATACTTCTTAACAAATTCTCATTTATCCGGCCAAGATGTGTATTCTTTTGATAGCTCCAAGGCAGGTTTTCAAGTGAGTGTTCCTGAAGAACGTAAAGTATAAGACAGTCAAAATTAGAGCAATATATGGCTAGTGCTAAGTTTGCTGGAAGGCCTCAGTTAGGTCAAATTCTACAGCAGCAACCATGAAAATGTCTTATGTCACTTAAATATTAATTAATGTATTGTGGGATAATCCTTTGTGAGTCAGAGCCCAGTTCATCTGATGAATGATGGCTGAGAAATTTATACCCAGAGCTACCAAAAGCAGAAAGGTGGGTGGTAGTGGGGAATCATTACAAAGAGAAGGTGGACCATCCTGTTTTCCAAGACATTATATTGCAGATCATAAATGAAAACAAGATCCAGGGATGGTTATCTCACTACAGAAAGGAATTGTCCCACCTTACAAGTTTAAGGACACTATTTAGAATCATCGTACTTTCCTGATTCAGCAACATGCCCACTCTGAATTATTTCTTTATTCTTTAATTTTATTTATTAATTTATTCTTTTTACTGGATTGTTATGTACCGTGTTTCCCCGAAAATAAGACACTGTCTTATATTTATTTTTTCTCAAGAAGACACACTAGGGCTTATACCACAAATGCATAGAAATCCTGCTAGGGCTTATTTTTTGGATAGATAACATAACACAAACGTCTTGGGAAACTGTGGATAATGTAGGGAGGAAGGGTTTAAGTTTGTTAGGCACTGGGGTGTTTTTTGGAACAAGCAGGACCTGTACAAAAGAGATGGCCTCCACTTGTCCCAAGAAGGAACCAGGCTGCTGGTGCTTAAAATAAAAGAGGTGGCAGAGCAGTTTTTAAACTAAATCTTGGGGGAAAGCTGACAGGAGCTGAAATGTCTCTGGTTTGGGATGGCTCATCTCTAAGAGATGAAGGAGTAACGAACTTCCGGTTTATGGCGACATGCAGGCAGACGCATCTCCCGGACGCTCCGGGGATGCAAACTGCACACCAACGTGTAGGAGGGGGTGCGACGGGTCACGACCCCCCCGGAGCCTTGGTAAAGGCCGGCTGGCCAACAACAAACTGTGAGTCGGGTTGAAGCGAGTATGAAGATTTAAAAAGAAAGCTGCCCCCCTTAAAGAGCAACAGGAAGCGGGCAGGGGAGCGGCCCCTTCCAAACGCATAAAAGAAAACACGGAATAAAGAGGGGGGAGCGAAAAAATAAGCATTTGAAACTGTTTCCAGAGACTTACCAGAGCGCAGACAAGCATTTGGGCGACTATCAGAGACTTTAGCAACTTTTTGATAAGTAAACAAATCCAAAAAGATGGCGGGGAAGAAACCAGAGAAAGAAAAACTTTTGAAAGCGAAACTAGTGGTTAGTCCTCAAACGGAAGAGACCACTGAGCTTTCAAAAATGTTGGCAGATTCCTTGCATCCTCTGCTGGATG
>NW_015177015.1:260441-272177 GCF_001447785.1 Gekko japonicus | reverse complement strand
AACATCAGGATTTTAAAAGACATCCCATTTGACATAAGACAGAAGAGAAAGAATTATAAAGAACAAATCCTTTTTCTACAAACAAATGGCATCAGTTACAGATGGTTAATCCCAGAACTTCACAATAAAAAAGAAAAGATTGACTCTGTTCTTAAGGCACGTGATTTTCTGCGAACACAGCTCAGGGAACCAGCTGAGGACGAGAAGGAAGAAGAAGAAAGCAAATCTGATGGCGAGTTAGGCTCGGGGTCTTCGGACGAGGACTCACCCTCTGAAAAGGGGGCGGCCCCCCAAAAAGTTCATATAAATTGAGGATTAGAAAAGAGAAGAATAAATAGTGGCTGAAGGACTCTGATTTGTGCCTGAAAACTCTGAAATGATTTTGGGATGCTTGGGGGGTTTCTTTAAGTAGTTAAATGAATAGTTAAAAGATAATTAACCTAGCATAGCCAACTATGTTCATTGTTTTATTAGCTTTCTAAAAGTAACACTGAGTTAAGCTGATGTATTGATCTCCTACACTTGGGTTTTAAGTTATTAGTGGGTCTTTTTTCTTTCTCCTTAGATATAGTTCCCTTTCCCATATTTTCGGCTGCAGTTTGTAGTTTGTAAAAAAACACAATAAAAAATTCCCCTTAGGGGGATCCAAAAAAAAAGAGAAAGAGATGAAGGAGTAACTGTTACTGTTCTAGAGCAAAATGGATTATAACTGGCCACTGAGAGGGTGACAAACAATACTGACTGCTTGACAAGGTCTAGAGGCCAAAGGAGGAAGGTTGCAGGCCTAACATGTCTGGGGAATTACAGATGTTTATATACAAATGCTAGAAGTGTCTGAGTTAAATTAGGGGAGCTAGAATACTTAGAGTCAGAGAAGAACATAATTGTGGGTATTTCAGAAACTTGGTGGGATGAGGATAATTAGTGGAATACAGTGATTCCTGGATATAAATTATACTGGAAGGATAGGAAGGGAAGGGTCAGAGGTGGAATGGCTCTGTATGTCAGAGAGGGTATACAGTCCAGTAAAATTGAGAATCTAAGAGAAATAAATTCATTTACAGAAACACTATGGGTAGAAATAGTGTGGCCAAAAGGAAGCTTAACCCTGGGAGTTTGTTATCACCCACCAGATTAAAGGTTAGAGGATGATTTAAAAACAGCAAAAGAATGAAAGAAAGCTGCTGTGTCATAATAGGTGATTTTAACTACTCACACATTGATTAGGTCACGTCAGGAGAAAGAGATTGGGTTTCTATATACTCTCAACGACTGTACCATGGAGCAGATGGTCACTGAACCTACCGGGGGGAGGCGATCCTGGACTTGGTTCTAAGTAACACCCAAGACCTGGTGAGAGATGTAAGGTTGGGAACAGTGACCATAATGTGTCAAGATATTCCCCCTTTAAACAACTGTAAGTAGTTGCTGTAGCCAGACAGTTAATTTGAGACACCAGGATGAAGTTAGCGAAGTAGGTCACCTAAGTGACACCTGGATCTAATTAATGGCTATTGCAAGCTAGTGCACCTGGCAACTGTCAGAGGAAGAAATGACTCAGCTAGATCTTGACAGTTCGTCATCTAAGTCAGTCACGTGTGAATGTTCAATTAATTTAGGATTGGCTGACAGCCGGCCAGCTATTTAGTAGGAGTCGAGCCAAGGCCAGTTAGCAGATGCATGCTTGCAAGATAGAAGCATCTAGCCATTACGCTGAACTGCTCACAGTTGCTGGAGTGGAAGGTCGGGACAGACTGCATGGAGACGTCGGACCAGACGGACTGCTAATCCCAGGAACCAGCCAGCCTCTATGTTTATTGCTGCTTAGAGCTAAAGGCTTAGGGAAATATAGACTTAGTCAGTTAGCTTTTGTGTTCCTTTGTTTTGTTCCACGTACATTTTATTGGTCCCTAACTTGTGTGTTTTTAATTGTTTATAATAAACTTTTGTATTTTAATTGGACAAAGTCTCTGGCCTGTATATATTCGGCTAATTGGCATTATTTAGCAAAAAGGAAAACCAAATAGTTTTTTTTTAATAATAATTTTTTATTATTAAAGGTAATGCAAAAATTTCTTACAAACATGAAGGGTTTTTTTTATCAACTGGTACAGTATTCAACAAACTGTAGAATCAAGAAAAGAAAATCATTTAACGCATTGCACATTCTCCAAACATAAGCCTAGACAAATTTTGTTTATGTGTTGAGTGTATTGTGTGTGTGTGTGTGAAGCAAAGGTAAGGACTTATTTGAAGCCTGTTCATTGTTTAGAAACTAAGCCATTCAATATAGGCTGGGTTAGATAGTAAAAATTCGGGTTCCGTCATGTACTGTATAAATGTGAACCAAGTTCTTACAAACTTGGAGTGTGTGTTTATAGGTCTATATTGCCTATCTTTGAAGGTGTTTGCGATTCTGTCCATTACATAATGATCCCAGCATTTCTCTCTCCACATTGCAACCAATGGTATGTTCTGAGATTTCCACAATGCTGCAATTGTCAATCTGGCTGTGACTAGTAGTGTAGAAGTAAGATTAGATATTCTATACTGTGGAGCGGATTCTTCGACTGATTGGAGAAGAAGTACAGCCGGGTCCATTGGCAGTCTCTGCGATGTGATTATGTAGATTTCCTCCACTATTTTCTCCCAGAATGATTGAATCAGGGGGCAGGACCACCAGCAATGCAAAGAATCACTGTTCACTCCACAATCTTTCCAACATAGTGGACTATATGTAAGGTGCATATGATGTAGACGTGTTGGTGAGAGGTACCACCTGGTGTGCATTTTGAATAGTTGAAGGCGGATAGAGAAGATCTGGGATTTGCAAGCTTGAGAGTCCCAAATATTCAACCAGTGTTCGTCTGTCAGATCTTTCTGTAGGTCTTTGTTCCACGCCTTCATGTTTGCCTTTATTTGCCCTTTTCCTGTCTCCATCAGAGATTTGTAAATAGAGGATAAAAGGCTCCTCTTGCGGTCAGCGAATACCAAGAGAGTTAGTTCAAAACGGGTTTTTGGTCTTGAGAAGGAACCGTTTTCTGAAATCCAGTCAATCATGCTCTTCAGTTGATAGTATTTTAACCATGATACTGTGGTTTGTATTTTATTTTCAAAGTGATCTTTAGGGAGAAGAGATCCTTTTGGAGCAAGATCCATCAGCCTGTGAAGTCCCGCAGCGGTCCATTCTGCGTAAGCGTTAAATTCCATCCCCGGTGGAAACCACAACTGTTGGGTGTAAGCGGACAGAGGGGAGACATCTGGTGCCAATGATTTTCTGTATCTATCCCAGATCTTCAGGGTCACATCTAGGAAAGTATTTTGTTTTAGGGTTTCAGGTCTGCGTTTTTTCCCATCCAGATAATTTCTGTAAGGGAGTATGGTGAGACGTAGAATTGTTCGATCTGAATCCACCCTGTGGGCCTAGCTGATTGGAGCATTTCAGCTGTATGAGAGAGAGTTGCAGCTCTTTGATAAAGTTGTAGGGATGGGATTCCCAATCCACCCAGATATGTTGGTTTAGCTAGGTGACGATGATCCACTCGTGACTTCGTGGAGTTCCAGAGAAAGTTAGTAAGTGTTCGTTGCCATTTGGCCAGTATTTTTTCATCTATGAAAATGGGTAGCGCACGAAACAGATACAGGAAACACGGAAAGATGAAACTTTGAGTTAGCTGTAGTCTACCCGCCAATGTCAACCGTTGTTCGTTCCACACTATTATTTTCTCTTGGATCTCTTTATGGAGCTTAAGGAGATTACAGTCCATAAGATTATTTAAATTTAGGGGTATGTGTTTCCAGTCAGTTGTGATCCATCTATAGTTATATTTGTGTTGAATGTCTTCTTTTGTAGCTGTGGAGAGTTTAATAGGATATATCTCTGATTTAATTTCGTTCAGATGGAGACCTGAGACTTTGCTAAAGTCAGAGATAGTGTTCACAATTGCTGGTAGGGATTTTGTCGGGTCTTCAATATATAGCGTCATGTCGTCCGCGTACATGGTGAGTTTATGTTCAGTCTCTCAAATAAAAGGCCCTTTGAAGGTTTGATTTCTTCGGAGACATTCTGCTAAAGGTTCTATGGCTAAGGCAAAGATGAGAGGTGATAATGGACAGCCCTGCCGTGTGCCTCTAGTAGGGGTAAAAAACGTCGAGTTAATTCCATTTACACGAACTCTGGATTTGGGATTTCTATATAAGGTGTCAATTGCCTGTAGAAAGAGATCTCCAAAGCCTAATTGTTTTAGAAGTGTCATGAGGTATTGAAGTTCTATTGAGTCGAAGGCTTTTTCAAAATCCAAGGCCAGGATCATCGATTCGACCTTGGATGTTTTCCCTTTCAAGATTACATTGAGGGACCTTTGGATGTTATCAGTGATTTGCCTCCCCGGTATGAAGCCTGTTTGGTCTGTATGAATGAGATCCGTGATGACGGTCTTAAGACGATTAGCTAAAATTGTGGAAAACAGCTTTGCGTCGTTGTTTATTAGGGCAATAGGCCGATATGAAGCAGGGTCTGTTAAATCTTTTCCTTTCTTGGGAATAACAATGATGGACGATTCAGACCATGAAGGTGGTAAATGGTGACCTTGAAGTGCAGCATTGCATATTTCAAGGAGAGGGTCCAACAGAGAGGGATAGAATGTTTTATAAAACTCTGCTGGGAGTCCGTCTATCCCCGGCACCTTATTACATTTCGCCTGCTTTATAGCCTCCTCCATCTCTTTGCGAGTAATCGGACTGTCTAAAGTCACCCTCTGCATTGGGGATAAGGTGTTGAGTGTTGTGACACAGTTCAAGAAGGCGTTGATATCTTCAATTTTCGGTGTAGACGTAGTATATAGTTTTTTATAATAAACTGCAAAGGTGTTTGCAATTGCCCTAGAGGCAGTGTGAATGACTCCATTAGGCGTTTTAATTGAGCTTATTACTGCTTTTTTCTTTTTGTCTTTTACCCTCCATGCAAGTAGCTTCAAATTTTTAGCTGATTTGTGCCAAAAAATTTGTTTCAGTATTAGTAGGTTCTTCTGAATAGATTTTGTATCTAAGGTTTCCAAAACTTTCTGTTCTGCTTGAAGTTTTAGATAAGTCGAGTTCTGTCCTGTTCTCTTATGTTCCTGTTCTAGGGAGATGATGTTGGACAATGTTTTCATTTTCAGTTTTTGTGTTTCTCTTTTCAGATGAGCAGATTCTGAGATGATGGATCCCCGTAAGACTGCTTTTAACGCGTCCCATTGGACCGCTGTTTCCATGCCCTGATGAGTCGCCAGAAAAATTTTTATATCGTTGTTTATCCTTGTTGTAATTGATGTTCTTAATAAAATGGAAGTGTCCAAAGACCATTGTTTGTCTGTAGTGTCTTCAATAACATCAGAGATCTGGCAGTCCAACCAGGCATGATCTGTTAGATGTCTGGGACCAATGTCCGAAGATTGCAGGTATTGTTGAAACGATGGGGAGACAAGAATATAATCGATTCTTGTGAAGATATTGTGTGTTGTCGAATAATATGAATAGTCCCTTTCTTTGGGGTGCTGTAGTCTCCAGACATCAATAAGGCTGAAGGACTGGAAGAGAGTTGACAATCTTGTAGACGTCGGCTTCCTAACCTGTTTAAGCTTGCTGCTTGAACGGTCTATGACGGCATCAGCGATATAGTTGAGATCACCACCAATTACTGTATGTCCTTCCTGAAAATTTTGGAGTATGGTAAAAACCTCCTTTAAAAAAGAGGTTTGATCTTCGTTTGGAGCTTATATGGAAGCAAATGACCATATCTTGCCTTCAATGGATCCCTTGATAAAAATAAACCTTCCTGCTGGGTCTGTCAGTTGATTTTTTAGTACAAAGTTTACTTTTTTGGCTAAGAGGATGGCGACCCCTCTTGATTTCGTAGATCCTGCTGCCAAATATTGTTGAGGAAATGCGGTGGGTTTCACAATAGGGTGTGTCGTGGAATGCAAATGTGTCTCTTGCATGAACAAGATTGCTGGATTTATACGTCTTATGTGTTGTGCTACACGTTTCTTTTTAATCATGTTGTTCATTCTGCGAATGTTAACCGAACAAATCTTGAGAGATGTCATTTTACTGTAATCAAGATGAGTGCGTGAGATATGTAAAATCTATCTGTGCTAAAATGTGTGTGTGTATTTATTATTGGCTTCTTAGTATGAGTGTTGTTTCAATAATTCTTGTATGTAAGTTACACGCTAGTGACTATGATACGTCTAGGCTATGCTTATGTGGTTTGAGTGAGATAAAGTGCAATATAAGGAAAATGTGCAATATATCAGCTTTAACAATCAACCATAAAATTAATTTTTATTAAAAAAATTAATTATATTAATTATTTGAAAATCAATGGATAAAACTTTGTTAAGATAACTGCCAATCCCAGGACCTACGGATCTTAATTAATTAATTATAAAAAGATTTAATTCATTAAGAGCTACAATCAGATGTCAGAATCTTCTGTCAGAGAAGTAAACAAGTTTAGCAGTTTTATCAGTAGGCAATGAATGAGGTAAAGTACAAATAAATTTAACAGTTTAATTAGTTATCTGACGTGTTATTTCTTAACTGCACGTAGTGTTATAGTTATATCAACAGAAAAAACAGCTGTTTGGAAGAATGTCCCGTTCGCGTTAGGTCTTTTAAAAGTAGTCTTATGCTATTAACATTGTTAATCTTGTTGTTTTCAGACCTTACTCTATTTGCTTAAGGAAAGAGCATTGTACAAGCTTATGGTTGTAAGTAGAATACGTAGGTGCCAATAATAGCGTAAGAGGTGTGAGTGGCAGAGTACAAAAGTAGGTTACTAGTAACACTGTAACGGAGTATACGTATCTGTATGTAGAGCACTTAGCGCTAAAACTTTGAACCGACTCGGGATCGTTTCTTGCTCCTTAAAGGGCAAGAACCCACAAGCGTTTTCTTTTACTCGGGACTAAACCAAAAAACTCCCCCCTCCCCTCTCTCCTTATTTGAAGATATAAAATCACAAACCTGTAATACCATAAAACTTAACATTCTAAGTGGGAAACTAAGCAACTAGCAACTGTTGTACTTCTCTTATCAATTTCATAACTCTCTCCCCCCTCGTGGGCCATTTTAACACAAGGCTTCTTTAGGGGCTGTTCTTGGATTTTGTTCCAGTGAGTCCAGTGATTCGTGCCGCCTCTTTCCAGATCTACCGCTGGTGTCCATAGGCTCTGTAACACTGTAACGGAGTATACGTATCTGTATGTAGAGCACTTAGCGCTAAAACTTTGAACCGACTCGGGATCGTTTCTTGCTCCTTAAAGGGCAAGAACCCACAAGCGTTTTCTTTTACTCGGGACTAAACCAAAAAACTCCCCCCTCCCCTCTCTCCTTATTTGAAGATATAAAATCACAAACCTGTAATACCATAAAACTTAACATTCTAAGTGGGAAACTAAGCAACTAGCAACTGTTGTACTTCTCTTATCAATTTCATAACTCTCTCCCCCCTCGTGGGCCATTTTAACACAAGGCTTCTTTAGGGGCTGTTCTTGGATTTTGTTCCAGTGAGTCCAGTGATTCGTGCCGCCTCTTTCCAGATCTACCGCTGGTGTCCATAGGCTCTGTGATCCGCAGTGACTCTAGCAGGGCCAGACCCGATTCCTCATCTATCGCTTGCAAGGAAGAGCCATGGTGGGATATTTGAAGGCCTCCCGACGCCATCCAATGGTATCTCACATTAGCTTGTTGCAGGTGGAGCGTAGTTGATTTTAAAGCTTTGCGAATTTTTAAGGCTTCTTGGGGGATATCGGGGAATACTTGAATTTGAATATCTTTATATAATAGGTGACCTTTTTCCGCCGCTTCTTTTAAAATGCTCTGCCGAGTCCTTCTGTCTGCAAATTGTACCAGTATGTCTCTTGGCCCTTTTCTTCTCGGATTGATCGGAGGGCCTAAACGATATGCCTTGAGGATATTCGGCCATTCCTCTTCCTCCAGATGAAAGACATAGGCCAGCAATTTCCCCATAAAATATATAAGATCTAAGTTTTCTTCTTCTCCCTCCAGAACTCCGCGGAATTTCAGGTTCGGTAATCTCATTTGCGTCTCAATAATAAGTATGCGTTCATTATGATTCGTTTCCCGTGTTTGAGTTCTTTGACATCCTTCTTCAGTAAAGCGGATATATTTAATGCCGATTCAGCCGTGCTTACCGTTTTGGTCAGTGCGGATTGTATATCCACGAGTTTTGCAGAGAGTCTTTGTTCCATTCTCTCTAATAAAAGAGGGAGGTCTGGCATGTCGGCTGATGAGCCGGAGGCCTGGATTTGTGATTGACTGGCCGCCATGTTGCGTGAGGCTTCCCCAGAGCCTTTGGGACTTGGTTTGACTTTCTTTGGGTTAAAGAAATTTTTTGAATTAGATTTTATAGCTGCTTTAGATGTTGTTAGTTTAAGGCCATTATTCTTACCCATTCCTCAGAGGGTGAACGATTTTTCAGGTTTGTAGAGTTGTTTTTAGAGAGGGGAGAGACGGAGCCTTCAAATTAAGCGACCGCCATGTTGCTCGACGTCGCCACGTCCCCCGAAAACCAAATAGTTATTGTCTTTTCTACTCTCATTGTGCTGGTTTATACGACCCTGAAGGGAGGTAAACACCCTGTAGTCTCTGTGGTGGCCTGGAAAGTAGCCAATAAGGCAGAGGTGGAAGGACAGGGTCATGACATAATGTTATTAAGTTTTACATTTATGCAAGTAGGGAGTTGCCCAAAAAGACCAACACAACCACATTTAACTTTAGAAGGGGTAACTTTTCTCAAATGAGGGGGCTTGTGAAGAAGAAACTGAAAGGAAAGATAAGGAGGGTCAAATCCCTTTGGGAAGCTTGGAAACTATTGAAAACCACACTCCTAGAAGCTCAGATAAAATGTATACCAAAGATTAGGAAAGGTACAGATAGGTATAAAAAAGGCCTGCATGGTTAACAAAGTAATGGAAGCAGTAAAAGGGAAGAAGGGTTCCTTTAAGCAGTGGAAGGCTAGTCCAAGGTAGGTAAATAAAAGGGAGCACAGGCTGTGGCAAATAAAATGCACGTCAGTGATCAGACAGGCAACAAAAGGACTATGAGGAACATATTCCAAAAAACATAAAGACCAATAATATAATTTTCTTCAAATGCATTAGAAGCAGGAAACCAGCCAGGGAGGCAGTGGGGCCTCTGGATGACCAAGGGGTAAAAGGAATACTGAAGGACGACGGGGAAATGGCAGAGAAGCGGAATGCTTTTTTCGCCTCCATCTTCACTATTGAAGATGAGGAGTGCTTGCCCACTCCAGAACTGCCGATTTCGGAAGGTGTTAAAAGACCTGAGTCAGATTGAGGTGACGAGGAGGTCCTGTGACTGATGGACCAGGTGCAGATGGCATATATCCAAGAGTTCAAATGTGAACTTCTGGATCTCCTGACAAAAATATGCTATTTATCATTAAAATCTTCCTTTCCATTCCCAAGGACTGGAAGGTAGCTAATGTAACCCCCATCTTTTAAAAAGGTTCCAGAGGAGATTCAGGAAATTACAGGCTGGTCAGTCTAACATCGATATCAGGTAAGTTGGTGGAATCCATTATTAAAAACAGAATTAGTAGGCACACTGATGAACAAAAGCCATTGAGGAAGAATCAGTATGGATTTTGTAAGGGAAGACTTGTCTCACTAAACAAGCGTGTGGACAAGGGTGACCCAATAGACGTTTTTTACCTAGACTTCTAGAAAGCATTTGATAACGTTCCTCATCAAAGGCTTCTAAGTAAACTCAGCAGTCATGGGATAAAAGGACAAGTCCTCTTATGGATTAAAACTTGGTAAATTAATAAGAAATATAGAGTGAGTTTAAATGGGCAGGTTTCACAGTGGAAGTTAGTAAGCAGTGTGGTACTACAGGGCTTGGTACTAGGTCCAGTGCTTTTTAACTTGTTCATTAATTATTTGTAGTTGGGAGTAAGCAGTGAAGGGGCTAAGTTTGCAGGTGACACTAAGTTGTTTAGGGTGGTGAAAACCAGGGAGAACTGTGAGGCACTCCAGAGGGATCTGTCAAGGCTGGATAAGTGGGCATCAACATTGCAAATGAGGTTCAATGTGGGCAAGTGCAAACTAATGCACATGGGAGCAAAAAATCCCAACTATAAATGCACGTTGATGGGGTCCAAACTGGCAGTAACTGTAATAGATAACTCACTGAAAATGTCGACTCAGTGTGCAACAGCAATAAAAAAGGCAATTGCTATGCTGGGGATTATTAGGAAGAGAACTGAAAACAAATCAGCCAGTATCATAATGCTCCTTTATAAATTGATGCTGTGGCCTCATTTGGAATACTGTGTACAGTTCTGGTCACTGCACCTCAAAAAAGATATTATAGCATTGGAAAAAGTGCAGAAAAGGGCAACTAAAATAATTAAGGGGATGGAACACTTTCCCTATGAAGAAAAGTTAAAGAGGTTAGGGCTTTTTAGCTTGGAGAAAGGAAAACTAAGGGGTGACATGAAAGAGGCTTACAAAATTATGCATGGGATAGAGAAGGCAGTGAAAGAAGTACTGTTCTCCCTTTCTCACAATATAGAACTCATGGGCGCTCAATCATATTGTTGAGCAGTAGGTTTAGGGACAGATAAAAGGAGGTACTTCTTCACTCAAAGAGTAATTAATATGTGGAATTCACTACCACAGAAAGTGGTGGCAGCTACAAGCATAGATAGCTTCAAGAGGGGATTAGATAAACATATGGAGCGGAGGTCCATCAGTGGCTATTAGCTACAAAGTATAGAGGGAACAGGGCAGTGATGCTCTGTATTCTTGGTCTGTGGGGGCCACAGTGGGAGGGCTTCTGGAGTTCTGGCCCCACTGGAGGAACCCCCTAATGACACCTGGGTTTTGGCCACTGTGACACAGAGTATTAGACAGGCCATTAGCCTGATCCAGCACAGCTTCTCTTATGTTCTTATGGGCCTTCAGGTGTCTCTTTCCAGCACTCACCCCCTTCTGCTGTTTGTATCTGAATGTCTGTGTGTCTGCCTGCCTAATGAATGGAACTAGCAACTGAGGAAGTGAGCTCTGGCTCATGAAGGTTTATGCCAGAATAAAATTAATTAGTCTTTAAGGTGCCACAAGGCTGTTTACAACTTCCTGGGCTGGATCAAGCATCTAGTGCCCTCTGGAGACCATTTCACCTCACATTTCACCATGGAGAATCTGCTCCTGTTTAGGACCACACTTATTTGCTGCTGGAATTGTTTTTATTACAGGCGTTTGTTTGCAAACATAACAATAACAGGGAACAGTGCAAAGAAAATATAACATCAAACTCCTGATCTGTAACGTACCTAGCAGTGTATGACAGGTATCACCCTTCCAGAGTACAGAAGCATTTCTGAACATCTTGTACTTTTAGAGTGCTCTACAGATGTCTACTACTTAATAACTCTAATCCAGGTCAGGTGACTCACAGGGCAACCCTAAAGCCAGCTCCACATTTTAGAATAGCAGTTAAGCCCCATGCTGGCATAACACAGACCGGGCCACCTGCAGCCTACACAACCTGAAATTCATTCATTCACCGAATGAGAGATGGCGATTCAAGTATAAAGGTGAACCATGACTGATTGCTATCAGAACACAGGGATTGTTTGCATGACCCTTGCTTCTCACTCTGAATGGTTCTGAAATAACCCCCAAATAACCGCCTGGGGGGATTTAA
>NW_015177015.1:254524-260232 GCF_001447785.1 Gekko japonicus | reverse complement strand
GCATGCCTGGGTTCCCTGCCTGATCTTCTCAAGATCAGGCAGGGAACCCAGGCATGCCTGCATGCCTGCCCTTTGTCAGGGGGTGAGGCATATGCAAATGAGCTATGCAAATGAGCTCCTGCACCTCTTTTACTTCGAAATGACCCGAGTGTCACACTATGCAAGAGGGGAGGAAGCATGGAGAAAGTCAGAGCCCATGTGCATGAGCAAGTCCAAGGCTCCTTCTTGTGAAGCAGCAAATTATGGTCTGAATCAAGTCATTGTCAGAGAAGCATCGAGGATAGTAACATCAAGATTTCCTACGTTACCTGGCTTAGAACATAAAATGTCCTTATGTTCCAGAATCGTGACTCGTCCTGAAGAAGAGTCTTCATGTAAATATTTTCAAAAGTTCTGAAGCAGCCCACTAGGGTTACAAACGTTTCATCATTCTCATTTTCTGTTATGTGCTGGATGATGGGAAGCATTGGTGCTAGGCCAGTACCGGAAGCAAGCATAAGAAGTTCTCCATACTAGAAATGAAGCAGAGGATGGAAGTTGTTTTTCAGTAACTAGAAATGGAAAACACTATAAGCTTAATTCTTCTCTGTAAGAGCACAACCACGAAGGGCATCTGCTCATACTGGCCATGTGTCAAGTGTGTAAAGACAGGCCACATTGGGGAGCATTCTTGGAAGCTGCCCCGTAAATGCGGATCTCCCTTCCTCTAGAGCTCTGTCAAAATCCAAGTCTGGAAATGCTGTAAAACTTTCCACATTGGCTTGCATTCACTAGTCACAGTTTGGAGGGGGGGGTATTTTTTAATTTAATGAAGACTTCTGTTTGCTTATTATGTTTTATACTTTTTATTGTATACTATACAATGTTTTATACTTGTTAATTATACTTGTTAATTTTAAAAATAAATGGTTCTTTATGCTGAACTCTTGGAAGTAATTGGGACAGAAATCACATAAGCTATGTGCGGAATAGGCCTGCTCTGGCCAACAGGCCCTATTACACCCTGCCCTTCCAGGTTTCCCCAACACCCAGAGAAGCTTCTTGCTTTCTCTCTCTCTCTGGTAACCCACTGCCACTACCTGACCTTTGTAGGAACTGCCCGCTGGGAGGGTCAGGACTCCCAGCTTTCCATCCAAGTTCTGAGGCCTTGCCTCTGTGTCTCCAGCTGCCAAGTGTCTGGTCACCATGGGGACAGTTTACTGCCTTGTGTGCCCCTGGACAAATAGCCACTTGCCAACTGCCTGCCTTCCCCCTGTTGCTCCTTTTAAAATAGTGTGTCCAAGACAGTGGAGGTATATGTGGTTCAGAGAACCACAACCATCACCCAAAATTATAAAGTATTTATTAAAATGAAAATGTTCACAAGCATCCTTTTAGCACAGCCCCAGATTGAGCAAGGGATTCAAACGGAATGGGTAAAACGCAATTTCTCTGACCCTCTCTCTATGCATGCCCTATCAGATGTTAAAATACAAGACAGGCTCCTTAGCTAAGGAAGTTACAGATCTCCAGAGTTGCCATTACCTTGAAGCTACCTTCAGCTCTTCAGGCCAACACATAGCTAACAGCTGCCTCCTCCAGACCTCAGTTAAGAGTTCTGTCTGCTCTGGTGGACTCAGCCTCAAAGAACACTTCCTCCTTGCTCCCCTAAGTTTTATCATCTCTCTTTTCCCCACCCACTGAACAGATCAGGCCAGGACAGAGAAGCTTTTCCAGAAGTCTCCAAAATTTTCCTTCCTGAAGTCTCTCTACTATTTAACACCTCCAAATCTCTGTTCCCTGCTTGAAGGGGGGGGGGACTTGACCATCCCATTGTCTAGACCTATTAGCATTTGTATGAAGGTGGGCTGAGGAGTCTGGAAAGCAATTGAACTGACTTTCCCCCTTCCTGCCTGTTCTCTGCTCAAACAGAAAAAAACTTTTAAAATCCAGAATGAAGGTTTTGCTCATTTAAAGCCTCTAAACGAAAAAATAATTTCTTCACAAGCTAAATAATTTTAAATTTCATATTGTAGAAGGTGGTGGGGAAAGATGCTGGCAGGCAATGGCTACTGATCAATATCCATTTAAAAGTCCTTGTCTAATTACATATGTAATTAAAAAAACCTTTATCTGGCTGTATAGATACCCCTGTACTTTATCTGTGATTTCTTAAAATGGCCTGAATGTACAATTTGTTCTTGGATACTTTTACAATGGAACTAGGATAGGGTTCACTTAGTTACACTCAATGCTTATATCCCATATGTTTTCAACGAAAGTCTTCTGAGATAAATATTAGGCACTAAAGTTTAATCTGAACACCTGATGGAACCATTTTCTCTATATACATATCAGTCATACTGTACAGTTTTCCGTTGCATTGTGGCAGTTTTCCACTTTCTTCAAAAGCAGCGGACATTAAAATAAACAATGGTATGGCTTACTTGCACAGACAGAGAGAGGAGAGACAGACAGACATTCATCCTTGAGGAGTACTCTGTTCCAAAACCAAAGAGGCAATCCATGAGGCTCTTCAGCAGCTTGTTAATGGTTAAATAGCAAGCTGCTGGCAGAGGCAGGTGTACATTATGAAGACCAGTATACAGTCCCCAAGCAGCATGTTGCCCCTCAGGCTCTTCTGTAAAGCTTCAAGCTTTGTCTTATCACTGAAAAGCTCAGTGTTTATTGTTTCAAAGAAGTGTATAGGTTTCTCCTTTTCCCTATTCCAACCACTGGCTAATTTATGAAATTGAACATGTGAAAGTAGAAATTCTGTGGAACACGACTGTCTCCTTAGAAGAAGAGAGAGGAGGCTTGTCACACCTAGAACTTTTTGATCAGAACTCTGATAAGACACAGCAAATAATTAAAGAAAACATATCACAGCTCATGTAGCACCATAAGAACAAAAGAAAAGCACAACATTTCTACCAGCAGCATCTGGATTGTGAAACAGTTGCAAGTATGCTCTCTAGATGCTTCAGGACAGGATACAGCGGCCTCATTTAGGGGTTGTAATGTTGCCCAAAAGACAAGGGAAAAGATACACTAATCAGTTCAATAGCAGGTGGTATTCCAGAAGCTTCAGCTCTGCCTAGGAAGGTAGCCCCTTACGGGTCGAGTGGGGATAGGCAGAATTGGAGAAGGAAATTCACAGTATTGCTAGAATGTAAGCCTGGGATGCTGCTGTTGGCCCAAGCTTTGATGCTGAACCATCACTGAAGTAGTGGCTGGTCTGAGTGCAATTTTGAGATCTCATCTGGTTACTAGCACATTCCAGTGGTCATCCATTGGTTCCAGGGAACCTCCTTTAGGTAACCTTGACTAATGTTCCCAGCAAGTTGCTTGCCCTTACACCTGAACCCTGATCTCCAGGGTACAGTAAAGCCTCATCTTCCATCAACAATTCAGTGTGCTCATTTGCTAGGGACACACCCTAGTCTACCCGGAGCCTGTTATACTGGCCTAATTGTCAGGGTTCCCAGTCAATCACACTCAACACCAGGTCTTCATCAATTCCAGTTTATTGAGGGAGAAAGTACTTGAGACACCATAAACTCTTGTGTCAGGAATGACACTTCGCAGTCCAGAGGAGCCGGGCACCTGGCTTGGTGATCTCTGGGCCCTTTCCTTTAGTCTTCAGGAGGTCTGTGAGGGGCAAACTGACTTGGGCAAAATTCGCAATGACAGTTCTATAGAAATTCGCGAACCCAAGGAATGATTGGAGCTGTTGCTGGGTTCTAGGCACCTCCCACACCAAGATGTCTCTGACCTTGGTTGGGTCCATCTCCAAACCCCTGGGGGAAATATGGTAGCCCAAGAAATCCATCTCAGCACAGTGGAATTTACACTTGGAGAGCTTCGCGAACAGTTTGTTTTCATATAATGTCTGTAGCACCTCCCACACCAATTTCACATGTGACTCCTTATCAGGGGAATATAATAAAATGTCATCTAGATCAACAAGGGCCCTCCTGAAAAGGAGCTTGTGTAACACTTCCTTGATCAAGTTTATGAAAACCCCTGGAGCCCCCTGCAGCCCAAAAGGCATGACTCGATATTCGAACTGTCCCAGGGGGTGTTAAACACCGTTTTATACTCATCCCCTTCTCTGATGCACACCCGGAAATATGCATCCCGGAGGTTGAGCTTAGTAAAGATTTTCCCCTTAGCCGCCTCTGCCAGCAGGTCCTTGATTAGGGGCAAGGGGTAGGCATTGGTGGTTGACACCACATTCAACCCTCGGTAATCCGTGCAAAGCCGTAGACCTCTGTCTTTCTTTTTCCGGAACAACACAGGGGCAGTAAAGGGAGAGGATGCTGGCTCGATGAAGCCCCTGGCCAACTCCTTGTCAATGAATTTGTGCAACTCCAACTTTTCTCCAGGACTCATGGCATACAGTTTCTCCTTGGGTAGTTTGTGGCCCAGCACAGATGTGAAAATGTGGGGGAGAAATTTCAGTTAGTCAGCAGCCCTTGTTCAAGATGCTTGTGGATCAGCAGGGCTGTTCTGCCACACATTCATTTGCTCAGTCCAAGAGCTTTAGTTACAAGAATCAATTATACGTAAACAAAATGACAACCACTCAACAGGAGAAACTTAATTCTATAGTGTTCCAGAAGGGAAAAAACTTTGGCAATGAGTTTTTAGCAGAAGGGTAAAAGAGCAAAATGCAAATAAGAAAATTAACAGAACTCCAATATTTTACCATTGCATGCAGTGCATACTTTTTTTTTTTTTAGTGACCCACTGCATTTCTCTTCACATATCTTGGTGTTCCCAGCAGCAACAGGGCAAAGTCTACCCTGCATACTGAGCGCAATCATTGTCTACCAGTCACTGGTTGTTTAGCAGCAAGTGAATAAAAGAAAGAGGGAGTGGCAGTCTGGGAGCAAAGGCTGGTGGCTCAGCAGACAATGGTAATGATAGCTGTCCCATTCTTGGGGACTGTGTGGCCAAGATATATCCATAGGGTGTTAGCCCAGGACTGATCTTAAAGGTTAAACCACAGCTAACACCCCATAGTCAAAGAAGGACCACGGAAATTACCAATGGTTCCAAGACTAGCGACCAATACAGAAGGGAAAGGATAGGCTCAGAAAACAATTAAAGGGTGTTACTATGTGTGGTCTGTACACGTGTCACCGAGACATGTGTCTTGTGACAAGGAGCCCAAATCCCCAAACTGCACTCAGAGTCACACAAAAAAGCCAAGTGTAGGCAACCGTTTCTCACCCCACAGGAACTGGTGATTTATAAGGGAGTGGTGGCGCAGGCGGTAAGTGAAGCCTGCATTGACATCTGGCCGAACAGCTTCGGCTGTTCGAGCCCCACCGTGGCCGGGGTGAGCACTCGGCCCTATGTCCCAGCTCCCGCCCACCCAGCGGCTCGAAAGCCCGTTAAAGGGCAAATAGACAAATGGGTACCTGCTCTTAGAGCGGGGGGGCACCCGTCCCTTGCGGTGTAGCGGCGGCGTGAACGGTGAGCGGCGGTGGAGAAACATGGCGGCAGCTGGCGAGGCAAAGCGAGTGAGAGGAGGCTGGGCCGGCAAAAGCACGGAGGTG
The DNA here is from genome assembly GCF_001447785.1 of Gekko japonicus. Classification (NCBI taxonomy): domain Eukaryota; kingdom Metazoa; phylum Chordata; class Lepidosauria; order Squamata; family Gekkonidae; genus Gekko; species Gekko japonicus. The sequence continues at coordinate 254,686 of NW_015177015.1, read as the reverse complement.
GGGCGACGCAGCAGGCCGAAGCCTACTGGACAGAGGCCGGCAGCGAGCATGCGCGGACGTGCGCTCGGTCCAAGCCTGAAGGAGTCGCAACAGTTAGGAAGTCGCAACAACAATCAAAGACCAGCACCAGGAGGACGTCGTCGGACGAGCTCCCGCAGACAA
>NW_015177015.1:232152-254478 GCF_001447785.1 Gekko japonicus | reverse complement strand
TCAGAGCCCACAGGGGGTGAGCGGTATACAAATGGAATGTAATAATAATAATAATAATAATAATATAATACCCAGCTTCTATGACCCCAAACGTGGCCTTGGATAAACATACTCTGTTCTAAAGATGTTTCTGACAATGTGACAGGACTCTAACCAAGGTTGCAATGAAGGAGAAGGCAGTAGAATAATCAAGAAAGTTTATTGAAAGGAAACAAAATGGAAGGAAGCAGAGTAATATCTGACTACCTTATAGTATCAAAATACTATAGAGTCCCAAAATATCTCCCAGCACCTACGCAATATGCATCCACACTGTGCAGCATGCATCTCAAAGAATATCAGGTTAAAGAGGGAGAGAGAAAAACAGCAAGGCAAGAGGAGGGGAGATCCCTATCCTTTTCTCGATTGTCATTGTGAAAATATGGTTCACTACTGGCTTTCTCCTAGCCAATCTAACCTCCTTTGTCTTGTATATACCCCTTCTGACTGAAGCTCACTTAATTCTTTAGTGAACAATTATTTAGACAACAGCAGGGAAAATTGTCTAAGATGGCTGGACAGGTGCTACTGGTCATGGACCGAAGAGTGGTCAAGACTGGTGCAAAAAAACCCAAAGACAACAAGAGGACAGTTTTCAAGAGATGTCTGATAAGATAAGGGCACCAACTCAATGCTGAAATTTTGATTCACATTGATTCACACAGGAAAAGGACACAGAAAACTTCAGTGGGATAAACATGGCAGCAGGACTGTGTTCAGAGGCTTCCAGAGCTTATTTTTTGCTTCTCAAATCTCTAAGAAAAGCATACTGGCTAAGCGTTCCGGCGGTGCGGCGCGGCGCCACGGTGTGTTTCTCGGGAGCTCCTGAGAAATGCCCGACTCTTGAATGCTCTTTTGGGTGCCTCCCCCCACCTTCAGGGGGGTAGGTCCCGCTTGGGGCTCCTGGAGGGAGACCAAGGTATGAGGCTTGGCTGCCCCCCCGCTCCCTGGCAAGGACGGGGGTGTGACCGGCATGCCTCACAAGCGGGAGCGTCACGAAGAATGGGAACTGGTTTCCCGCCACAGCAGCAGCCAGCCGTGTTTTTAAATGTGCACGGTGAATTGGGTTTTGTCTCTTTCATATGGGTTTTGTGTCTGAATAAGGATCACTTCTCTGCACCACATTGAAGGATGGGACTAACGAGCAAGACCGTTTTAAAAGAAGAGTTCTTTACCCCCCCGTTATGGACTTCCCTCTTGATTTAGAAAGGCGGCCGAGAATATTTACGGAATTGAAGACTGAACCGATTTAGAGGGGGTAAGAGACTAACTTTATTTGCAATTTCACCCTTTAGGCTTTGGTATATTTGTAAGTTGATATTTGCTACAAAGACGGATAAAGTTAAGTGGATAACAAAATGGCGGTGGCGTTAATTTCTGAGGCCGTAATAAATGAACTAAAATCCGAACACTTTCGTATGAGTCTAAGAGCTGAGCTCGATAAAACGCTGCAACAGGTATGGGAAAGATTGCTAGGTGAATCTCAGTGCTTATATGTAGTAGCCGGAGACAATAAAGGGCAATCATGGGAATCGGAAGAACCGCAGATATGTATTTCGGCGGAAGAGAAACAGCAACTGAAATAGGATAGCCAGCACCTGACAACAGAAAAGGAAACAAGAGAAGTTGACTCTCTAAAGGATATGCCTCATACGAGAAATAAGCCAAGAATAAAGAGAAGGAAAAAAAGGTGGGTCAGGCTCCTTTGGAAAAATAAGAGACTATTAAACAGGTCCAGAACAAAGCAAGATGCAAGGAAGGTGGAAGACTTTAAGCAAGTTAAGGAGGACTTAAAAATATAAAAGAGACTCTTTGGGAGCTCCCTTAAAGGAATACAAACATCTGAGACATGTACAAGAAAATGAGGAGAACGAACTTAAAAAGGAAGAGAAGTGGAAGTCTTTGAGCAGAAGGATCTTCTTGAAAATGGCCCCCTTTTGAGAGAGCTGTATGTGGGAATATCTAATTGTGTTTAAGTGCAGGCTGATGTAACAGGATAGGAAAGAACTGATGGAATGTACTGGATGGTATCTTGGATTTCTATGCTTTCTAAGTTTATGAAATGTGGAAATATATATGGACAAAAATTTGTAGACTGATGTAATAGGATGTAATAGAACGGAAATAATTGATGAAATGTAACTGAGGGCAAGAGGGACTTTTGTGTTTTTTGCGAGAAAAGTGGTGCTTATTTTTTGTTTTTAAAAATATCTAAAATATATAGGCGGAACGATGATAATGAATGAAATTTGGAGGTGTGAAATTTTCCCTTTTATGTTCTCTTTTGAGATATTTAGCCAAGTGGAAATAAGGTTAATGATGACTTTTGGTCTGATGAAGAGGTGAACATTTTGGAGAACCAGTATTATAATTTTGAAATCCTTGAAATGGGAAAATATTTATGGATAAATAATTGTAGGTTGATTTAACAGGATGTAATAGAATGAAAATAATTGTGGAAATGTTGCTGAGGGTAACGCTGATTTTTGTGTTCTGCTGGGAAAGTGGTGGCTACTTATCTAAAATGTCTATAATATATAAACTGAGAGTTGATTATGAATGAAATTTTTACTCTCTTTTTTGAGATACTTAGCCAAGGGGAAGAACAAGGATAAAGATGAATTTCGGTTTGTTGAAGAGGTGAATATTTTGGTGGATTAGTATTATAATTTTGATGGTGAGTGGGCATAAGTAGTTTGGAAGATTAACTAGTTGATGAGAAATTTAGATTAAGAGATAATTAATTATAATGTAAGCAGGTTGAGAATATGTACATTTTGGGCTATAGAAACAATGTGGCTCAGAGGAATATTAGCAGCGATTATGGGTGGAAGGGGTGGTGGGATGAGGTTGTATGTATATGTTTATATGTCTATCTAGATGTTGTCTTTGTTTACATAGATGTTTGTTGTTGTTTGTTGTGGAAAACCAATAAAAATTATAATAAAAAAAAGAAAGAAAAGCATACTGAATCTGGTTATGTTTTAATTAATATACTGCAATCTATGCAGAGACTTTCAGAACTCTAAAGCACCATGTTGAAAATCAGAAGAACCCAACTATATAAATTATCACTGTTGCCCCCCCCCCGTACCAAGAATACAGTGCAGAGTTCCTATCTGTACCGTGTGGTTAATAGCCACTGAGGGACCTCTGCTCCATATGTTTATCTAATTCCCTCTTGAAGCTGTCCATGTTTGTAGCCACCACCACCACCTGTGGCAATGAATTCCATGTCTTAATCACTCTTTCGGAGAAGAAGTACTTCCTTTTATCCGTTCTAACCCGACTGCTCAGCAATTTCATTGAGTGCCCACGAGTTCTTGTATTGTGAGAAAGGGAGAAAAGTACTTCTGTCTCTACCTGCTCTATCCCATGCATAATCTTATAAACCTTGATCATGTCACCCCTCAGCTGTCGTTTCTCCAAGCTAAAGTGCCCCAAGCGTTTTAACCTTTCTTCATATGGAAAGTGCTCCAACCCTTCTATCATTCTAGCTGCCCTTCTCTGCACTTTTTCCAGGGCTATAATATCCTTTTTGAGGTGTGGTGACCAGAACTGTACACAGTACTCCAAATGAGGTCGCACTATTGATTTATACAGGGGCATTATGATACTGGCTGATTTGTTTTCGATTCCCTTCCTAATAATCCCCAGCATAGCTGCCTAGACATTTTCATTGAATTATCTACTACGACTCCAAGATCTCTCTCCTGATCAGTCTCTGCCAGTTCGGACCCCATCAATGTGTATTTATATTTAGGATTTTTGGCTCCAATTTGCATCACTTTGCACTTGGCCACATTGAATCCCATTTGCCATGTTGACGCCCCCTCGCCCATCCTTGACAGATCCCTTTGGAGTGCCTCACAATCCTCCTTGGTTTTCACCACCCTAAACAACTTCGTGTCATCTGCAAATTTAGCCACTTCATTGCTTACTCCCAACTCCAAATCATTGATGAACAAGTTAAAAAGCATTGGACCCAGTATTGATCCCTCCAGTACCCCACTGCTTACCACCCTCCACTGAGAAAAGTTCCCATTTGTACTCACTCTCTGTTTCCTATTAATTAGCCAGTTTTTGATCCACAAGAGGACTTATCCTTTTATCCTGTGACTATTGAGCTTACTTACTTATCCCGTGACTATTGAGCTTACTTGAGCTTACTTCCCTTCACTTGGGAAACCAAAGAGGAACCCTATTAGAAATCTTACCTGATTGGGTCTATAAGGGAAGCCTCCAAACGGCCCTCTCCAAAAAACTGATTCTCCTTGTTTCCAGGATTTTACATATTGTGACATTAGTCCTCCTTCATAGCACTTTGAAAACAAACCACACACAAAAATAATTTTACAGGGAGAAAAAACTTTAGCTTAATGTCTACTTTTCTCAGAGCAAAACAAGTCAGAATCCATTCTCTGTGCTTTTTAAATCTTGGAAAAAATATAACATTATAGCACAAAGAAAGCTAAATTATTTCGAATATAAAGTTAACAAAATCTACTGTTTCTTTACCTCAGTTCATTATAATATATGCAAGAAAAGTACTGCCTACTGTACTGTGACTGAGCTGATAAACCAGCTATACCACCCAGGCTAGTGTGAGAAGCAAACCACCCTGGCATTTTAGTGGCATGCAACACCACTGAATGCAAGTGTTCATGAATTGTGGCACTCCATTATTGAATATGAAGCAAGTAAGCATTCTGAGAAGTGAAATGCAAATGCACACTGCTCCATCCTGCCCAGAATTTCAAGAAGTCACCTTTCATCTACAATTTTGGAGCAGAGATGGCTCAAGATAAGACAGTGTGTTACCTAAAAACAAGCAAAACAATAAAAGCTCACAAACTTCCTTGGTAAAAATGATACTTAAAGGTTTTTGTGTATGAAGCAACAAATCTAGAAATGAAGTGAGATATCCATAGCTAAAACTGCTATATTGGCTGTGCCGCTGTGACTTTGGACTAACACACTGAGTTGGCTGCAAGCGCCCACAAACAGCAAGTTTGCACAAATGGATCTTTCCTGACTTCTTCTTACCTATCAGCAGCGCCGGATTGCTCACTAGGTGGACTAGGAATTTGCCTAGAGCACGCTGGCCCTTAGGGGTGCCAAACTGCACCCAGCCCCCCCGCCAAAAGCCCCCCGCCCCTGCCAAAAGCCCTGCATCTCTCTGACCCTTGGAGACTGCCTCTGTGGAGCGACCCTGCGGGGCTTCCCGGGTGGCCTCCCTCTCCTCCCTGTCTTCTTAACCTGGGCCGAGCCTGCTGGGCTCCGGAGCTCGGCCCAACCAGCCCGCGAACGGAGGCCCCGAGGCGCCGGCGGGGAGCACATGCCCACCTCCGCCCCTCCCCTCCCCGCCTGGTCTTGGCGTGGCAGCACAGGATGGAGCCGGCAGAACTGCAGGCCATTCTGCGCCTCCTGGCAGGCCTGCGGGTGCCCTGCATGGCCCTCCTCTGCTCCCTCAATGGCCTCCTCTTGCTGCGCCGCCAGAGCCCCGGCTGGCGGCAGTGGCCTTGGCCGGGGAAATCCCCCCCCGGGAGTGGGAGGAGCAGCAGCCTCCGATGCTGCCCTGGCAAGTAGTGGTCTCAGGCGGTGGGCTGGGGACGGGGCAGCTGCAGTAGCAGGTGGTTCCGTGGGCCATTCCCGACCCCAGCCCTGCCTCTGTGGCCGGGGGCCGAGGGTCAGGCCGGCTCAGGGACTTGCTGCCTCCGGCACCTCCTCTGCCTCCAGCAACCTGGAGAAGTGGCCCATGTTGGTGCCCCCCAATTTGCCCGCCTGCTCATGGGCCGCCCAGGTGAGTGAGGGGGAGAGGGAGGGCGGCGTGGTGTGGCTCCTCCTCCTGCTCGCCCACTTGGACCCCACCGAGCGCTCTCCAATGGCCGCTCCTCTCGTCATAGTCATGTCTGAGAGGAGCCTTGCTTGCCAGCCCACCGCCTGACGTATGAAGCCGCCTTTTATGATTGGGGTGGGGTAGTGCCCGGTTAGCAGCCCGGCTACAGAGACTTTTAATAACTGGGAAAAGAGGGAGGGCTGTCCACAGAGACCTGTCCCCCGTCTGCGAATCTAGCGCTACTTGGCTTGCAGCTTGGCAGCAGCCATTCACTGGCTAATCCCGTGCGGGCAGCGCTCGTGAGTCCTCTCGCCCATTGAGCTGCCTGCGATGCAGTCGCCTGAGTCTCTCTCAGAGACGAAGTGCAGCGCCTGCCTCGGGGTCACGATGGGCTCCCTTGAGTGGCGCCTTTTGCTCCTGGGGGCAATCCTCTTCCAGCTGTTGGGGCGTAGCGCCGGTGAGTGAGTGCCTCTGGCGGCTAAGTCCCCCCCCTGTGTGTGGGAGCAGAATTTGTACCGAGATCCCTGCTTCTGCGTATGTGTGTGTCTGCGGGGGATTCCCTTGGCATGCAAAAAAGAGGGGCTGTTGCTGATTTGGGGAGCCAGCCGGGAGAAGTTGGTTCCCGGCCCCTTCCCATCACAGAAGCCAGTTTGGTCCCGGAAAGCGTCTGCTGTTGTCTTCATCAATGCTCCCTGTAAGCTGTGGAGTCTTGTGAGCAAAAATTCTCTCTTTGCAATGCCCCCGGGGGGGGGGAGATGTGCCAGAACGTTGCTGCCCCCCTGGGAGCAGCCGGCAACTCCACATGACCCCCCCATGGGCTTTGCCCCCCCTGCCTGAACTCCCACCAGCACAGGTGGCCCCATGGGCAGGCCGGTTACTGCAGCCCTGCCTGGAGGTTGGCAACCCTGTAATTGGTGGGTGCACGGTGGGGTGGAGTGGGGTGGCGCCAGAAGGTAGCCTCGCCTAGGGTACAAAAAAACCTGGAGCCGGCCCTGCCTATCAGCTCCCTGTGCCACCCTTCAGAAGCTACTGCTGAGGCCTGTGAGGGTATCCAGAACAATATCTCATGAAACATGGTGCACATGTGTACATACAAACTGCAAGAAGGGGAAAACAGGATGAAAAAATAGCTTTGCACAGGTGTGAAGGGGCAATTCTGGCTAACTGTGCTGCAGCTCCTTCCCTTGTGCTACATGGCATGTCGCTGTGCAAAGCCTTGCAGCCCTCAGCAATAACTCGGCAGTGGAGGAAGATTTGTGGAGGGCTTCCAGGATGCTCATTTCATTCACAGCAACAACGGTCTGAGTGCTCCTGCCTAGTAAAAGCTTCCTCTGCTAAAACTCTGCCATGCCAGGCTGTTTGTAAAGGCAAAGGAAGAGAGTCAGTTTAAAAACAAAGTTGGCAACTGTGGCCACAACATGGAACAGGCAGACAGTAATATTAAAGAAAGGGTGTGGAGAGGTTAAGATCTCTATCATTATGTTTCCAGAAAGATAGTGGGATATTGGTTTCAGTGGAGACAATGTATTTGGAACTGAATCTCCTTTAGGTTTCTTCTTTGTTCTAATGGAGCAATGACCAAACTGGTTTATAATGAATTCTTGTAAATAGAAGAGAAGGAGAAACTCCTGGAGTGAAAACCTTTATGCTGGGATTTACACCAAAAAACACCATAACATTATAGAATCACTCAAAGGGAGGGTTAAGCACAGAAAATCGCCACTCACTTGCTCTTAACTGTAGTATCACAAATGCAGTGCCATAATCATGGGACACAGGGGTGTCTGAACAGCACTTGGATTGCATAGTAATAATAATAATATAGTGCTTCCAAAAATTGCCTGAATAGTGAGAAATACACTACAATCTACAGAGCAGGTTATACAAATGGGTGCTTTACGATGGGTGTTCCATCTCTTTTGTTACTGCCAGAGAATAACTATGGTTCCCTTTGGGATGAAAGGTTCTATATAAAGGGAAGGTGTTATTACAATCATTACTACTATTATTGAAATGCAAAACTTGTGTGTAATAAGCAAGTATATATAAAATTTCACAGCCAACCTATAAAGGTATCCTATTAATGCAGCTCAAATGTAGCATTTCCCCCCTCCAATTGCCACAATAATGGTGAAATGATCCACCCACAAGTGTCTTATAAAAGCTATACACACCTCAAAAGGAATATAATTCACACTCAACCTATCACACAATCAATGATAAAACCCTAAAAAGTACAAACTCCTGGAGGGCAAGCAGAGTGTAAAATGATCGTTCTTGGTGACCTCCCTGGAAGATCTAGGGTTTTAGGTTGCAGAGTTACAGTGATATCTGTCTACCCCTGAGAAGACAAATGCAGATTAAAAACATTTTCATATTCCTAGACACAATTATTTATATCTGAACATATCTGAATTTATCCTTAAATTGAGATGTAACCAATGTTCCTACTGAATATCAAGGCATGTGGATCAATAAAATCACAAAATCCAGAGTAATTACATGGGGAAATAATTGTGTTTACTCAGGAGTAATTGCCTTATAGCCTGAGAATGGCATTGATCCTAAAAAGAGTCTTATTAGGCAAACTGGCTTGCAGGTGCCTACCTGATGTAGCATACATCTGGCAACACAGCCTGTGAGATAATATTTCTAACCAGTTATTATGTCTATTTATGCCAGCATAGAAGGTGTTCCAAATGCCTGTACGGGGATGCACAGATCAATCATCCTTATCCCAGGACACTCCCCATCTCTGATGTATAAATGGAAGGCAGCATCACTGAGTAGGGGGGGAAATGAAAAAGAGAAGGAACACCTTAGTGGGGGCTAGGGAAGTTTATAAAGTCGAAGCCCAGTGTGTTCCAGGTAGAAACCTTTCTCCAAGATCAACTCAGCATTCAATTCTGTAACAACATAATATGCTGTTATCTTGAGCTGGGGGTGGCTGATCTGCACAAATTGCATTGGACTTGCCAAGCCAAATCTTTGACTGCAGGCCTCTAGTTATTAAAGTACAAAGTGAAGCTCTCTGCTGGCATAAAAGATGACATGGGTCCTACGTCAAGCTGTTAATCGATAGAACAAAGGCAGCTATTTACCTTTATTAAAACATCAAAGTATCCTTCAGCGTTCACAGGAGTAATTGGAGTATAGGCTCTTTGAATCTCCAAACCATTTACTAGTCCTCTGAGGAAGAAAAAAAGAAAAGACAGAGGGAGGGAATCCTGATCTGAATCCCTGACAATCCCCATCAGCTGAGCACTCCTCTCTTGTGCAAAGGCTGCTGCCTGAAAAACACTGTAGGCATCCTTCCTTCTTCCCCATGGGCTGCCCTTTGCCAACCAGACAATAGATCAGTCCCTCCCATTTTGCAGTCAAACTGCAGAGATCCAAGGCACTGAAATAACCTCTGATTTCTCTCTTTCACAGCTATACCACCCTCCTTAACAATCCTTTCCCCTTCCTGGATAAGCTGCACAGCCAACCCAGCTTTTTTATGTGGTATAGCTGAGTTTCTGGCCAAGTAAGGCAAATAAGGAGCTATGCTAGAGCAGGAGGATTATGAACTGTTTGCAGCAAAAAGAGGCTTTCTCAATCAGCAATAATTAATGGGCATACCTGTTCTGTTCAACTATGACGTTTACTGGGAGGCCTTGGGAAAATCCTGTCACCCTAACTTATTGGATAGGCTTTTGGGGAGGCTAATGTGGCTCTGGGCTCCAAGGGTGGGACACAGATATAATAACTGTGTACATTACAAGAGAGGCAACTCTGAATTGCAAAATGCATAACTGCCTCAGGGGAAAAAAGTTAATATATTGTCCCTGTGAGTCAGTTCATGATGATCAATGTAAAATGCATTTCGTTTTCCCTTTTTTCCTTTCTGTAAATTGGTTTCTTACCTGCACTTAATTTTTATACCTCCAACACAAAACTAAGATTGAAGGAAAATGCAACTATAGGGTAGCATACACCATAAAATTAGCAGGGTTAATAAGCTCACGAGCTCTTTCAATACAATCAATTTGGAAGCACAGAAATGATGATTTACTTGGTATGAAATCTTTGTAGATCAACAAAAAATTGCAAGTTAAATCGCATACTGTGACCTGTTTAACTAGAGACTTTTCACAGTACCTTAGCACAATATGTTGTCCCAAACTCAACCCCAAGCTGCTATTTCCAGGCAATTCAAATTTATACTGGTAGGTGTCCTCTGTCAGCTGATCCACAGAGCTTATGGTGAAAGCTGTAAACATTTCTGGAGCCAGTTCTGAATTCTTGTTCTACAAGGGGAACAATAAGTAATTACTGGGTTAAAAGGCACCCCCCCACACACAACCAAAATGTGAGTGAATTCAGCATTGGTGAAATGTGGTACTACAAAAAGAAAAAGCTTTGAAGATTCAATACATTAGGTCTTAAGTCAGTAAGTAATTCTTTGTGAAATCTCATTTAAATCTTAGGTCCTGTTTGTGTTTACAGAACTATGGCTTTGACAATACCTTTTCTGATAATTATTTTGGAGTGTGAGAAATTAAAGGTCTGTCCCCATGAAATAAGTGATGGCACTCTTTAGGTATACGAATTCCAAGCAAGAGGTAATGGAAGGCAAGAGAGGAGCTCATTTCTGCTTATTTTAAGGAGCTGGCATTCTTTTTCATCTGCAATCTTTTACAAGCAATTTCTCACTTCCTCCCACTAGAGTTACTTCTTCCTCCCCCCAGATCTCCTATGCTTTTAATAGTTGTACAATCACAAAATTTACACTGGTGAAGCTAGACCGGGCATGAAGAGGCAATGAAGTGAAATGCGTACTTCTTTTTGACTACCATGCTGTGTTAATGAAACAGATACCCTACCTGAAAAGCAGGTGTCAACCCTATTTTCTAACATTCCAAAATCTGATCGTGATATGGTCTTCAGATCTATACTGCATATCAGAGTTCAGACTCATAACATGTGAATTATAAAGAGAAATGCACATCCAGAGTACCTTTTGCTTACTATTAATCATAATCAGCTCCTCTCGTACTAAAGAATAAGAAACATAGCTTCCCTAATTTCAAATAAAATGCCTTGAGCTTGCTATCTTCACTTTTATCTCTCTCATTTTTGATTCAAAACATACTTTCCTCTTCTGTGAGAAACTCCACCATCCTTCTGAGATATTTTTGTATGTGAGCAACAACCTGCATTTAACAGATTTGCACTTGCTCTCCAACTGAGAGGTCCAACTGAAGTTTACAAAGGCAAGGAGAGAGTATGGGATAGAATAATATTCTGGAAATGTGGCAATAGTCTTCACTGTGAGGGATACCTAAATAGAATATGGTTCCCTAGTGCAAATTTCTGGAATGGTTTAAAGTGTAATGGTACCTCAATATTCTATTACTCATTATTTCAGTAAAAAAATTATCACTGGTTCATTGAACCTGCTAGCAAATTAAAATAACAAACATTCAAGAGATAGAAAATTGTTCTCAAATAGTCCTTTGGCAACAAGAGATACAAGAAATGGAGGCTGGAGAGATACCACTCTGAACTGTTATTAAGTCTGATGGGGGGGGGGGTCAGGACACACAGGCACCTTGATTCTCTCTGCTTGTTTTCTCCACCAGAGCTCAGAACACCTCAGGATGGATGGTTTTTGCTGGGGAAAAGATGTTTGAGATGAAACAGTTAACTACTCTTCTCTGCACTGTGGCCTTGATACAATTGTTCCTCCCCTTCTCTGCGGTTGCTTTTCAGCATTAAAAATGTGTGTGTGTGTGGGGGGGGATCTGATTACCCTAACTGGTTAACAGTGATTGTTTTATCAGTTGACCTAGTAGCCTGACCCTGAAATAAGAACATTTGGAAGCATATTGCTCTATATCATGGGTAGGCAACTTTTTTGGCATAAGCGCTGAAAATAAATGACTTTCCTACTTGTGAAGAAGATGGTGTGCCAGCAGACAAACTTGGGGAGAGCGAGAGATGGGGGCTCTGCTTGGTAAGACACACTCAGAGGAAACCAAGCCCCAGCAGCCTGGCAGGGATCCACTTTGGACTTGGCTGGTGACTGTGTAGGCCTAGGAGCTGATGACCAGGCATAAGCCATGCCTGTAGCCTTCTCCTATAATGCTGGCTCAAGCAGAGCTGCCATTGCCTTGGTTGCTTGAGTGGCAACCTGGCCCCAGGTATGGAGCAAAATGGTCTGGTGTACTACTGTCAACACACATACCAGGGGTTTCCTAACCCTCCTCTAAACGACAAAAGGGCATTTCAGAAAAAAAATTAAGCTGACCACATGTGCTGAAAATTGTTGTTACTTTCCATCCCCTCCTCAAAGGTTAGTGCATGCATTGGCTCATATCACAGTGTGCATGCTTACGACAAACAGTTTCAAGTTGTCTCCTTGCCTCAGCTTCAAAACAACTCCTGAAATGTGGCATCCAAATATAACAAAAGCTGCAAACTGACTTGGATGTAAAACCCACTGAAATGAGTTCCGGATCCACTTCAAGGTGTTGGTAATAATAACCTTTAAAGCCTTACATGGCTTGGGACCAACATATCTGAAGGACCGCCTCTTCCCATATATGCCCCAAAGAGCATTACGCTCTAAGGATCAACACCTCCTGGTAGTCCCTGGCCCAAAAGACGTCCGTCTAGCCTCAACCAGGGCTAGGGCTTTTTCCGCCCTGGCCCCTGCCTGGTGGACCATGCTCCCCATTGAGATCAGGGCCCTGCGGGATTTACTTCAATTCCGCAGGGTCTGCAAGATGGAGCTGTTCCGCCAGGCCTTTGGCTGAGGCAACGGATGTCCATATATGGCCTCCCTGAGGTGGTTGTCACTCAACAACTACTGGCTACTGCCAGGAACCTCCCACAACCAGGGATTTTTTTTGTTTGTTATCAGCTGTGACCACCATTTTAATATTTATGAAGATGTTTTAAATTTTAATGTTATTCTATTAACAAAAAAAATTGTATAAATGATGTTGTTACCCGCCCCAAGCCCACTTCTGGGAAGGGCAGGCTATAAATGTGAAGAAATTAATAAATAAAATATACTTCAAAGTGAACATAACTAGAATCAGGCTGAAAAAATAATTATATTTGCATAGGTTTAAGATGGCTACTTGTGGTTTCCTTCTGGTCAGGAGGCTTCTGTCTCGTTTTGCCTTGGCTTCTTCCCATTGCTCCAGCTCTTTCTGGTACACATCATAGATGCAGGGTGCGCAGCCACTGCCACAACACTGAGATGGCAGTGGTTCTTGGGGCTTGAGTGACAGCCAGTCATCTTCACTGTCATCCATTGTCTACAAAACACAAGCCAACAACATCATGCAGTTTAGAACTCCCTGGACTGAGATAGTCTGCCCTTGCCCTCCTTGAACATGCATTTTAATGTGTTCCGCCTGCAATCCTGACTTGGAAGCAAGCTCCACCGAAGCCATATTTTGAAGTAAACATAATCAGGGTTGAGTTTGTAAACTGCTCCTCCTCAGCAGATTAGTGGATTCACAATTCCCATCTTAAAGTGGTTTCAGAGTGGTACTGGTCAACATCACCTTCAAATTCAACAAACTGTCATTACAAGCTTCTTTTTCCTTTAACCATTGCAAAGTATTCAAATGTTAGTTAATCTATGCACTAGTAATTATATTGTTAATTTTTTTAAAAATATATACATTTGCTGCAGCTCTAGTTCCAGTTGTTCTAGCCGTTAAACCGAACTGGATTGACATGACCACTTAACTCGAAATTACTCCTAACAACCATTTTACTGATCACATCCCCAAGGAAGGAAGAGGGCAGGGGAAAATAAGGGTGCTCTCTGTCTCATGTTTCGGCACATATTTTTCCCCCCTCATAAAGCAAAAGACACTGAAGCAAGGTCAGCATCTTGCTGCAGGAGAAAGAATATGACTTGGCACTTTATAGTAAGAGACTGAACCAGATTCCTCACTGGCAATTGGTAGGAATGAGAAATGGTTGAAAAAACAGTTATTCTAGAGCCCTATGTTACCAGATCAATCTTACTTCAAGGGCATATCTGTGCTACACACTTCAACTTGTCTGAGAGCAAAAATGGTTTGGGAGGACAACTTTAGCCTAAATGACCTTTGATGTAAATAACACTCCCCCTAAAAAAAATTTTTTAAATTGATTTCATAAGACAAAGTTCTGGAAAATAGAACACAACTAGAATCCTAATCAATAGGCCGTGGATTATCTGCAGTCATCTAAGACAGATAGATCCATAAAAGATCTTTTGTGAATTTTATTATGATTGCTTTGTTGTGGTCCTGTGGTTCAAGGATGTTCTCCCACCAGCATTTGTTTAGGTTGGCTAGTGATTCTTTGGTAAACATTTTCCACAGAATCTTCAGACTTTTCAGACCCACTGGGACCCACTTCTTCCCCTTTTCCAACTTGCAACATGAGACTCTCTGTTAAGTTTTTTTTTAAATTAGACATCCACCTTTTCCCCTACCCATCTTATCTTCAACAACAGCAACAACAAAAAGGTGATGGTGCCATTGGTGCAAACAACCCCATCTGTTTATGACAAATGTTAGGCAGGCAGCTTATTTTGCCTGGCTTACTACCTTCTTCATTTAGAACCAGGGATTCTGCAAGCAGAGATCTACTCTCAGTTCTTCTCTGCTTATGACACACAGTGGTTTGGATCACTGAGGTGGTATGGTACTGGGTTCCTTCCAACTTTATCACTCTGTGGCAACAGCATTTGAACAGAACAGCAGTAATGTGGAAGTTATTGCTTTTTCATAGTTGTGGACAATATCCTCAGTATGTTTCAAAAACTGAAATTATATACTTCTGATCAGAGCTGAGTAGGACATTAATTCAGACTCTTAGGCACTGATGAGAAACCTGCTACCACTGAACTTCAATGTCTCACAATTAAGGAAGAATCAGTTTTTACTTGGCAAACATAGCACAAAAATATATTTGTGGCTGCTTTGACAGCTGCCTGAGTACTACAAGAACATACAAGAACATAAGAAGAGCCCTGCTGGATCAGACCAGTGGTCCATCTAGTTCAAATATCTAGGAATGTTTTCAGAAACCCTCCCATGGTGACCTCATTTAACTTCGTTAAAGTCATCCGCCATGAAGACCGTGGGGGCGATAGTGATTTTTTTTCCTCCAAAGGAGGCAGTATGGTTGACCCTGTTATCAAGCTGTTTGGCAGTAAGGTGATTTCTAGTTTACTTTATGATATCAAAATATGGGGTCGGGGGGAGCATATTCTGGATTCATTGGAAATAATACAAAATTAGTTTATGAGACGGATTCTTGGGTTGCCAAAGGTTTCTCCAGAGGCATTAATGAGGGCTGAGCTTGGTATCCCTTCTATGAAAGCAAGCACTAATTTTAGAGCCCTGTCTTATTGGAAGAAAAATCCAGAATATCCTCAGGATTCACTGAGTTGTCAAAGTTTTTGCTCCCTTTTGATACATATTAGGAGCTATAAGGAATATCTGGATTTTGGACGAGAGAAGATGTGTGTGTGAGTTTCTCCTCATGTATTTCTCAACCTAATGCTCTAATAAGGTACTCTAAACATCTCCTCAAGTACCTCCCGGAGAGAGGACCTTGGCAAGGGACGATTACAGCAAACGGTTGAAGGTGGTGACCCTCCCTGCTCTGGCTGTGAGTCCCAAAAGCACGGAGCACTAGGAGCCCTGACGAAGAGATTCGCCGAGCTACAGACAAGCCCACAGAACTGAAAGAAAGAGTCAAGAACGAAATATAAAACCCGAAGCTAAGTATAATTAATACCTTATTGCAATTTAATAAGGGGGGGAAGAAAGGCAAGTTTAAAGAGGAGAAATTAAAACGTAGGGGGAAAAGAAAGGGGGGGGGGAACGCCCGTACTGCTTAGCAAAGAGAAAGAGGTGCCCAGGAGCGGCTAGGAAAGGAAAGTCTTAAAAAAACCAACAGAGGGTGTTAAGGTCAGGAGAAAACGGGCTAGAAAGTAAAACGGAAAAGCTAGGGAAAAAAGAGAAAAAGAAATATCTAATAAGAAAGGGATTTTCTCCATTTATCTCACTTACCTTTTACTGTTCTGTCCCTTTAACGAGCTCCTGATTCAACGCAGCTGGAAGGGGCGGTAGGAGGCAGGACATGAGACGTGTGGAAGGAGGGAGATCGACGCCTGGAGAGAGCGGTGACGTGATCGACGAGAGTTAGAGGAGAGGGGTGGAGACAGAGACGGAGACACAGGAGGCAAGGAGGAGCAACGCTGTAGATCTACGTGGCTTCGTCGGCGAATCCAGGAGAGCAGCGCGATCGAGAGGGGCCAGAGGAGCAACGCCGCGGCTCTGAGTGACTTTGTCGGAGAGCCTGGGACAGTGAAGAGAAGTCTTAAAGAGACAGAGACTTAATACAGTCTTAAAGAGACAGAGACTTAATACACAAACAGACTGTTAGGTTGATAGTAACAGAAATAAGAGATTAAGTGGGGAGGGAAAGGGAGACTTACGACAACAAAGAACTAGACCAAGACACTAATAAACAAAGCAATACACAGTATAAACATATTAAAAACATTAAACAAATACTGGATAAACACCAGACAGACAAAGATATCAGGCAACCATTAAACAGAAATCAGATAATAGAAAATAACCATAATTTATGAAACAGTCTATCTATACATTAAGCTGTTAAACCCATATATATAAACTTGACTAATAGATATCTACAAAACACTAAATCTTTAGACATGGCTTCAGGTGTGAGTGGTACTAGAAAGGGGTCAATACCATCGCCAAACTAGGGATCTGGTCTGGGTCAAATCAAGTCAACAGCACCAGCACCACAATTAAATTTAAAATACTTTAAATCAGTGAGTCAAGAAATGATGCAAAATATATTAGATACGACACTCCCAGCTTTAATAAAAAAAGAAATAGAACCACTGAAAGAAAAAATGGAAGAAATTACTAACCAAATTACAGCGGAAACTACAGAAATTAAAAAAACAAATAAATGAAAATAAGCAAGACATTCTTAAAATAGCAGCAGATAATGAAACAACAAAGGAAAAGGTACAAGAACTAGAATTTGAAATACAAGAAATAAAAATAAAGGAAAATAAGATTGAAGACTCACTAATTGCTCTTGAGATGGATAAAGTGGCCCTGTTGCTTAAATGTCAAAATGTTCCAGAATCAATAGAAAAAAAATTAAAAGAAGAATTAGCACAAAATTTAGCAGAACAATTAGAAATGGCAACAAAGGAAGAAATAGAAAGTGAAATAGAAACAGTATACAGGAGAAACTCTGCATACACCAGAAAACACAACGTACCCCGTGAGGTACACGTAAAATTCTATAAGCGCGAAATGAAAGAAAAGATTCTTAAAGCCTCTTATGATAAAAAAGTTATTATCCAAAATGCAGAAATAAAGTTATTAAGAGAGATACCATGGAGGGTAAGAGAGAGAAGACAGAACTATTATATCTTGACAGATCTACTGAAAGCTAATCAAATTAGCTTTAGATGGCTAGTACCGGAAGGAATATTTTGAAAACGTGAACAAACCTTCCAGATGGCTATCGTATAGACTTAGGAAGGAAAAGGAGAAATGAACTATCATTGCTCTTAAAGATGAAAAAAAATGAAAAATATAAACCTCAAGATATAAAAAAATTGCATTTTTTCAAAAAATTATATCAACAAAAGGAAGAAGAAAAGGCAAAAATTAAAGAATACTTAGAAAGGAATTATAAACAAAAATTTAATGAGGAGCAAAGACATATTCTAAATGGGCGAGTTACAATTTGTGAACTAACTGAAGCACTCAAGAAGCAAAAAACCAAAAAGTCGCCAGGTCCAAATGGTCTAACAGCAGAAGTCTTCAAAGTTTTTGAAGAACCGACAATATATATATTAAAAGAAGTGATACAAAACATAGAAGAACAAGGGAAGCTACCTGCTACATGGAACCAAGTGATAATAACTTTAATATCGAAGCCCAATACAGAGAAGAACCAAATAAAAAATTATAGACCTATATCCCTATTGAATGTGGATTATAAAATATTTGCGAACATGTTAGAAACAAGACTTAAAAAAATATTAAATCAAACCATACATCACGACCAAGCGGGATTCCTTCCGAAAAGGTTAATGAAGAACAATATAAGAACTGTCATTAATACGCTGGAATATTATGAGAACCATCCAGGAAAACAAGCAGTTTTAATGTTTCTAGACGCGGAAAAGGCATTTGATAACATTTCATGGACATTCTTATTACAAAAGCTGGAAATGTCTGATTGTGGAAAAAAGTTTGAGGCAATGATCAGTGCAATATATAAGAAACAACATGCCCAGATAACTATAAATGGTGAATTAACACGAGAAATAGAGATCCAAAAAGGGACAAGGCAGAGCTGCCCACTTTCACCGTTACTGTTTATCTTTGCTTTAAAAACATTGATTCCGTGCGACAAAATGAAAAAATACAAGGTTTGAAGGTAAAAGGAGAAGAGTATAAACTGCGGGCTTTTGCAGACGACCTTAGAAAACCCTAAGGAATCGATTAAAGAACTACTGGAGGTAATTCAAGAATATGGATTGGTGGCAGGCCTAAAAATCAACTCAACTAAAACCAAACTACTGACTAAAAATTGTGATTTAAGTACCAAACAAGAATTACAAAATCTCACAGAAATGGAAATAGCAAAAAAGGTTAGATATTTAGGTATTATAATTTCAAATCGAAATAGTACACTAATGAAAGACAATTATACGAAATTATTGGAAGAGATAAAGAAGGATTTAACAAACTGGAAAGATCTACATATCTCCATGTCAGGAAGAATAGCAACAATAAAAATGAACATCCTACCCAGATTTCTATTTCTAGCGCAAAATATTCCAATAATAAAAAACCCGCAATACTTTGCAGAATTGGACAAATTAACAAGGAAATTCATATGGAATGCAAAAAGAGCAAGAATAAAATTAAAGGTGCTGCAAGATAGGAAGGATAGAGGTGGATGTGGTCTACCAAATTGGAAGTTATACTATCAAGCAGCGAGTTTAGGATGGATCAAGGACTGGATAAGCCTGCAAGACGAAAGATGTTTAAAACTAGAAGGGTATGACCTAGCCATGGGCTGGCATGCCTATGTTTGGTACGATAAAGACATATCTCATCAGCATTTTAAAGATCATATTACAAGAGCGGCACTAATCAATGTATGGAAAATAATGAAAGAGAAATTTTACGTAAAGATACCAAAGTGGGTATCACCTTTAGAAGCTTTTGTAAAACCAACACTCTTAACTAGCTATAATAAAGAAACTTATGAGAGACTGTTAGATTTCTCAAATAAATTAAAATCAGAAAAAGAATTAAAATCACAATATAATCTGAAATTATCTTGGTGGGAACAGATACAATTAAAATCAAGGTATCAAAAAGATTTAAAAACAGGCTTTTATGAGGACAAAAATGAGCTAGATAAAATTTGGCTCTCCTCAAATGACAAAATGATCCAGAAATTATATAAAATTTTATTGGAAGAATATAGGAAAGAAGAAATAATGAAGAACAACATAGATACATGGACAAGAGATAGAGGTTATGTAATCCAACCTGAAAATTGGTTAAAGATTTGGAAAATGATCAAAGTTATGAGGGAGACTAGTTTCAAAGAAAATGTGTTCAAAATGTTTCACAGATGGTATTGGCCACCAGAAAGAATAGCAAAATGTTATGCAAATTGCTCCAACATTTGTTGGAAATGCAAAACAAGTGTTGGAACATTCTATCATATGTGGTGGCGATGCGCAAAAATACAGAAGTATTGGACATCTATTCAGAAAATGATACAGGAAATGTATTTAGTGCCAGAAACGTTTTTACTTAATATACTTCCAGAACACATTAGCTTTAATGAAAAATATTTAATAATTTATATATTAACTACAGCTAGGATACAATGGGCGAAATGCGGAAGCAAGATACTACCCCCAAACAAGATGAAGTAATAGAGAAACTTTTGGGAGTAGCTGAAATGGATAAATTGAGTTTAATGCTACAAGGGAAAAGTGAAGAAATTTTTATAAAACGATGGTCGGGAATGTACAAATGGTTAGAAAAGAGATAACTGACTCTAAGATGTATAAATATAAGTAAACAAACGAATATGTACGAAAACCCAATAAATATAATTTTTTTTAAAAAGGAATATCTGGATTTTATTCAGCTGAAGTATGTAATTTCGAAGGAGCTGTTAAATACTAAAAGACCAGGACAGGAGTTGAAAGAGTTGAAGGAATGGGTCTTTAAAATGGATGGTGAAACAGATAGTCAGGTAATCACTCAATCCATATGTTGGCAAACATGCCTAGGTAAGACATCAGACCTGATCTCACCCATCTAGTTGACAGCTATGACAGCCACAGAGGCCAGAACAGACCGGTTCTAGCAGGAGCTGAACAGCTCAGTAACAATGACTCAGCGGTGTGTGCTGATTGGCTGTAGCTTGTATATAAATGTATAGTGTCTGTAAGTTTTTCTCCTCCTCTATGCTTGTATTTTTTCTCCTTCTCCTCTATGCTTGTATTGCGGACTTGTATTGTGAGCTCCAGAAAATATATATATATGTAAATAAACTGTAAATAGTTAAGCACAGGACTGTGTCTGTGTGGCTTGCTTTTGCTAGCACTCAGCTGGCATAACTGCACATTTGGTCTAAGGTCAATTCACAATTCAACACTCTGCGCGACACCATAGTGGCCCCTCTTTTCACATTTCATCTTATATGAGGATTTTAACAACAATGAAGGATGGCCTTTACTAGTTTAAGATTTCAAGCTATGCCCTCAACAATTTGATTGGGCCATTTCTTTTTCTTTATGAATAGTTTTACTAGTTTCAGAAATAGAAATACTAGTTTCAGAAATAGAAATACTAGTTTCAGAAATAGAAATACTAGTTTCAGGAATAGAGATTACAAACCAAGACAAAGAAAGAAAACACATTATGAAACACAATACACAACAATAAACACATATTGGAGCTTATACTCTAGTCTCTGGTTTAGTTTCACATATTATCCTCGAATCTTACACATATGCACCAAAGTCTGTTGAAATATTAACTTGCATGAATATATTATACCAATGTTCCAAGATACTTTTCTATCCACGTATATGTTCCCAACCAGTTATTCTCAAAAGTTTCTTCCATATTCGCTGGAAAAATTCTTCCCACTACATGTTGTTATCTTTGTACATGTGTTTGTTATTATTGTATGTTCTCTAAATTTTTCAGTAAAATGTTAATTACAAAAAAAAGTTTCTTCTTTTTTATCTTGTAGTTGTAAAGTCAAATTGTCCATTTCTGCTGCTTCTAAGAGTTTATAAATAATTTCTTCTTTTGTTGGGCTTTCTTCTTTTCCCCAATGCTTTGCATACAGTATCCTAGCTATTGTTACAACATGCACAATCATATAAACATCTGCTTTGTTGTAATTTTGTGGTACAATATTTAATAAAAATAATTCTGGTATAAATGGCAAATTTGTATCTAGTATTTTTTGCAATATCTCATGTATCCAAATTCAATACTTTTTAGCAACCTTACATGTCCACCACATATGAAACAAAGAACCAACGCTATGCCTTCATTTCCAACATACATTCGACATGTTTGGATACCATTTTGCTAGATTTTCAGGTGTCATATGCCATCTATAAAACATTTTATATATATTCTCTTTGAATATATATTCAAAGTAATTTTCATATTCACCTTCCATACCTTAGACCATTGCTCTAACTGTATATTGTGACCTGTTTTGTGCCCACTTAACCATTGATTCTTTTACTATCTCATCTTGCATTCTCACATCTAACAGCAGAGTATAAAAACATTTTATATATTTCACATCAAAGCACAACAAAATTTTATCTAGTTCAGAAGGTGTATCGCAAAACCCTGTGGATTTATCCTTTACATATCTAGAGTCCAGTTACGCTCTTTCGCACCAATTCAAGTTAATGTCTTATTTAAGTTATCTTGCTGTAATAGTTTATTCTGGTTATCTAGGAGGTCTTCATACCTCCATAGTAACTCTTGCATAAATATCGAAGGGTTTGTAAAGGCCTCTAGTGGTGAAATCCACTTTGGAATTTTAGTATAACACCTCTTCTGGATCTCTTCCCAAAACTTTAGTAATGATGCTCTTGTCATATGTTGTTCGAAGTATTTATGGTTTTCACTTTTTCAGTACAAGACAAAAGCATGCCATCCTAGCATTAAATCATCCTTCTAACTTTAATAATCTTGAGTTTTCCAACATAACCCATTCTTTCAACCATGTCAGGGCTGCTGCTTTATAGTATAACTGCCAATCTGGTAGTGTGAAGCCTCCTCTATCTTTTGTGTCTTGCAAGGCTTTCA
>NW_015177015.1:224197-231912 GCF_001447785.1 Gekko japonicus | reverse complement strand
GAACGAAGAGTGATTTCAGCAAGAGTACTTTATTTAGTGAAGAACAAGACAAAAGTTCCCGGCATGCAGGCCGGTATATATGTCCAGAAACCCACCACCAAAACACACCCCCTAGTGACCCTATAGGTTATTTACAGTGGCCGAGAGTCCCATTGGCTCTCGGCCGCGGACCTGGTCCTCTGGTTGGTGTGGGCTAGGATCCGCTCCGCTATTGTTCTGCAGGAACAAAGCTTTGGGCATGTGCTTGACCGCATGGCCCAACGGTCACGCACGTGGTAATGGCGGATACATTACAACTAGTGAGCACAGATGTGATTGTATGATTATATTACTAAGCCAAGAATTCCATTTATATTATGTTCTGCTCAAAGGTGGAGTTAGTCGGCAGCAAGCCGAGCACAAACCAATGTGTTAGGTCCAGCCAGCTTTTCCACTGATAAGAAAGGGAGGAGGCTGATCCCTTCAAATGGCTATTCTGGGAATCATGGGACCTGTGTGAACAAAAAACATGGAGGATGGGGCAGTAAGGAGGAGACTTGTGGGAGACCTCACTGAGTTAGTAGACTTCCTGGTTTGGTCACAACCATAATTTTGGGGGGTATTTTTTGTGTGTGTGTGTTTGTGTCTATGTGTGTGTGTGTACATGCCTGGAAGTCATGGTTGATTCCTGGAAACTCCTAGTGGGGCTTGGACATTTCAGAGAGGTGGCTTCATGGCCTGCCTCTGCATCCTGGCCATTTCTTGGAGGTCTCCCATCCAAGTATTTTCCAGGCCCTGCTTAGCTTTGGAGATCTGATGAGATCAGCCTTGGCTGATCTGTTCACAGCCTTAACTTGCAGTTAGGGTTGCCAATATCCAGGTGGTGATTGGAGATCTCCTGGGATTACAACTGATCTCCAGGCGACAGAGATCACCTGGAGAAAATGGCTGCTTTGGAAGAAGAGGACATGGAAAAAGAAGAGGAGGAGGAGATTGGATTTATACCCCACCCTTCACTTGGAGTCTCAAAGCAGCTTACAAACTCCTTTCCCTTCCCCTCCCCACAACAGACACCCTGTGAGGTAGGTGGAGCTGAGAGAGCTCTGACAGAAACTGCTCTTGAGAGAACAGCTCTGAGAGAATGTGTAACTGGCCCAAGGTCACCCAGCTGGCTCCATGTGGAGGAGTGGGAAATCAAACCTGGTTCTCCAGATTAGAGTCCACCACTCTTAACCACTACGCCAAACTGGCTCTCTTATGTGGACTCTTATGGCATTATACCCCAATGAAGTCCCTCCCCTCCCCAAACCCCGCCCTCCTCAGGCCCCACCCCCAAATCTCCAGGTATTTCCCAACCCAGAGCTGGCAGCCCCATGCTGACCTCATGTATCTGAAGTGCATAGTCCCAGCAATGCATACACAACAGGCCATTGCTGTATTGTGATAATTGGCCAGTGCTTGGCATCTGCGTGCACACATTGCCTCCATGCATGCAATCCAGAACCCAGCGCACAGAGGCAGCACATACATGGAAAATCCATGTGTTGCCCAATTCACATGATACAGCAATAGTGTGTATTGGGTGCATCATGAGGACTGTGCATTCCTGAGGTGTGCAGTCGGCAGGCTCCCACTCTGCATGAACTTAATGTCTGCGCAGAACTCCAGAGAGAACATCATGGCTTCCAAATTCTGTGGAAATGATGCATTAAAGGTATAAAAAACCCCAACCCGTTCAATACATGAAATCCATCATGCATCAGAAGGAAAGCCAAAACTCCCCCTGCCCTGGAACCATCCCTCCATATTCAGTCTCGACTGTATCTTTGCTGCAGAATCAGAAACTGGGAGTTTCCAGGAGAGTCGAGGGAAGCAAACCATTGGCTCTCCTGATGATTTACATATGCACCTGGGAGAGGCCCGAAGGGAAGTCCCCCTCCTTGAGTGAGACTGGGATGACTCTATGGAGGCCAGAAGATGATTCACCTTGCCACCTGGCAGCTAATTCCCTCTCATCCTCGCCCTCTGCAATTCTCACCCTGGCGCTGTGCTATGCAGTATGCTGGTGTCAAATGTACTGGGTCTGGGCTATTCAGGTGGGAAGCTCAGAAGAACATGGGCTGATGCTTGTATGCATAAGGAAACCCATCTGCATGGAGGCAGCTTCTCTTTTACACTGTGCCATTCTAAGCACGCTTACTGTGGAGGAGTTGTCCCTTCTGTTTGTCGACTGTGGTTGGGTTTAGCAAGGGTTCATTCCTTTCCCAGAAAAAAGTGTTTCTTCTCTTTCAGCATTGCATAAAGCATGCAAAGCTGAGTTTATCAAAAGGGCATTTAATGAATGTTCCTTCGGGATAGTTGTTGGTTTTCTCTGTTGAGCTGGATATTATTTATTTTTATTTTACATTATTTATAATCCACTATAACCCAAATTTGTCATTAGGATTTAAGGCAGATTACACACAGTAAATAAATACAATCAAAAGGATGGACATCCAATAGACAATGCAGTAGGATTTGTAGTGTGGAAATCTGGAACCAACCAGAAATCTGAAAACAGAACTGAAACAAAAGTTAACATAACACAAGTGGGAACTCACAAGGACTTGTGGGAGGTATCTCCATTTCCCCCTCCCCCACTATTTCCTTTTTCCTTTTCCTGAAAGTCCCATAGCCTCTCCCCCTTTTCCAGCTTCCTTCTCCCCTTCTAGGGTTGCCAAACTCCAGCTGTGGCCTAAAGAGATCATGGAATCGCAACAGATCTCCCAGCTACAGAGATCTGTTCCTTCTTAGGGTTGCCAGCTCCAAGTTGAAAAATTCCTGGAGATTTGTGGGGGTAGAGCCTTGGGAGGGTGAGGTCTGGGGAAGGAAGTGACCTCAGCAGGTTATAATGCCTTAGAGTCCACCCTCCAGAGCAGCCATTTTCTCCTGGGAAACTGATCTCTGTCATCTGGAGAGCAGTTGTAATTCTGGATGATCTCCAGCCCTTCCTGGAGGGTGGTAACCCTAGTTCCCATGGAGGAAATGGCTGCTTTGGAAGTTGGATTCTATGACAATTGTACCCTTCTGAGGTCCCTCCCCTCCTCAAACCCCACCAGCCCCAGGCTCCACCCTCCCAAATCTCTAGGAACTTCCTAACCTGGAGTTGGCAACCCTATCACCTTCCCACTCAACAGCCAACCTACCTTTATCCGCCCCTCTATCTTAAGCTGTCCCACCTGGCAGGCTCTATCTAGGAAAACCATGTCCCAGTTGTGTGATGCCAGACACTAGGCCAGCCCCATTTCCATGGTAAGGAACCCTCAAGGACTTGTGGGGGTACCTCACTTTCCCCCACATCCATCTCCCCATGCTATTTTACTGTTTCCAGCCCCCTGGCAATCCCCACATCCTCTCACCTTTACCTGCTTCATTCTCTCCTTTTCAGTGATTCACCAACCTTTTATTTTCCTCCCATCTTCAGCTATATTTATTATTTATTTACTTAATTTATACCCTCACCTTTCTCCACAGTGGGGACCAAAGCAGCTTACATTATTCTCCTCTTATCCTTTTTATCCACACAACAACTCTGTGAGGTAGACCAGGCTAAAAGACTGTGACTGGTCTAAAATCACCCAGTGAGCTTCCACTGCAAGACAGGGATTTGAAACTGAGTCTCCCAGAAGCTCTGACCGCTGTACCACACTGGCTTTCATAGGGTGACTGCTGCTGAACAGTAGCAGGTGAAAATAATTAGAGAACCACAGCTGCCCAATGTTATAGAACATGTCGCATTTATCCAATCAGTTTACTCTCTCTGAAGAGGAAAGAAATAGGATTCTGACTAAAGTTCCTGTTACAGGGTTACAACAATAGTAGTTTGTCTGAATGGACTCAGCTAGAATATTTACCTAAGAAAAACATACGTCTAGCTTTACATGCCTCATCACTTACTTGGTACGTGGGACTGCATAATGCACGGGGTCCCGAGCTTACAAATCTGGCCGCTTTCATGTGGGCGCTGCGAGCCCAATTTGAAGATAGAAACGCGGGGCCAAGAGCACGAGCGTACTGGCGCACGCTGAAACAAGGGCATAGAACGGTGCGGGAGTCCGCAGTCGACCCAGTTGAATCTGATTCCCAGAGGCTTGCATTTACAAAAAGGGCCAGCTATGTTCTTAGATCAGGAGGATTTTCAGAATAGATGGATAGCTATTCTTAATAAATGTTCATATGACTTGATGTTACTTATTATAGATTAAGCCTCTGTAGAAATTGAGTATCTAAAAACTGATATAAAGAACACAGAGAGGACAAACTAAAAACCTCTAGGTCCCCGGAAACTTATGAAGCACAGATTAAGCATTTAGAGGAAGAGGTCAGAGTTTATGAGAAAAAAGACATGTGAAACCAAGATCAAAAAATATGAAAGGGACAGTAGGGACTTTTCACAAAATACTATTTACAAGTTGTGTTTGCCTAATGCCACCATGACTAGATGTGTTACTTGGGCTGACTCTTGTCAGATACGCTCTGATTATGAAACGACTGAAGCCGAGGATTCCGCTACCACCTGAGGGAGGAGGGACCGTCTCTAAGACCATTTCTGGATAGGAAAACAAAAAAAGCAAGCTAGGGATAGTAATTTTTAATATACCCTCCCCAACAGTCGAGGGAGGAGGAAAACCTAATTATTAATTTATCCTTGAAAATCTTAACAAGGGAGGAAAAACGTCTATTAAATTTAGGTTTGGGCTTCATTCCTACCCCACGATACAACCCCTTCCAGACTTGTTTAAATTGATTAGACTGCTGAAATTACGATTCCTGTTTGGAGATTCTACTGTTACGACTTACAACCCATTCAAAGCCAAATTCCAATTTATGCCAAATGTCTCTGTACCATCTATAGTTGTTTTTGAGAGATTAGTGGTAGGAGATATTATAAAATTAGAATATAACAAGCCTCATATTAATTATAACCTCTCACTACAAGACATGTCTACACTTAAAAATTTGATTAATGATGACTCTGTTGTCATCAATGCAAAATGCAGCCATGCAGCACTTAGTGTTAAATTGACACGTACAATTGGGGAAAGGGAAGAGCCAGCACGCTGCAGCAGCTTGTGGGAAATCGGTCCAAGAACCAAGCGTTTCCCGCGCACTCAATCTCCGTCGGGTGTGCATGGGGGGGGGATGCCAGCTCTCTGCACTTACAGGGGGCCCTTTAAATGCAGGGAGTCAGTGTTTCCTGCGCACCCAATCTCCGTGGAGATCGCTCTGAGACACCTTTGGGTAGTGAAGGGTGGGGTCTTCTTCTTCTCTTCTTCTTTCTCTTTATTTTCTCATTCTCTCTACACATGGCCTTCCATGGAGACACATGTCTCTGCAGGTCTTTCCTGTTGACACAATGCCCTCATACTCCCACAGGCAGGCCTCTGTACTTAGCAATGGCAAGACCTGACATTGCAATAGCTATAAGTATATTATCCAGAAGGGTTAGCACCCTCACCACCAAGGACTGGACTGCAGTTAAAAGGGGTTATGTGGTACTTAAAGAGTACTGCACACGTTAAACTGAAACTGCCAGTAACTAATCACCCCGCACTGTTGGGATATGCTGATGCAGACTGGGCTGGAGAACAATCAGACCCAAGATGTGCTAGCGGTTATGTATTTTTCTATGAGGGTGGTGCTATAAGCTAGGCAAGTTGTAAGCAAGTAAGTGTTGCCCACTCATCTACTGAAACAAAATTTGTATCTGCTTCCGAAGCATGCACAGAATTAGACACCGAAGAATGCTGCAAATAAGGGTGGTAAACAGGGTTGCATTCTAGCCCCCTTTTTGTTTAACATCTTCCTCAGTGACCTTGCTGCCCAGCTGTCTGCTGCCGACTGTCATAGTCCCAAACTTGGTGCAACACATCCCTACCCTCCTTCCTGACATGTTGATTTTCTATGTTGGAGGATCTTTTTGTTTCATATAAAAGTATTTCATCATGTGAATTAGAAACAGCCCAATCCTGACACGAGGTTTACTGCCTCATCAGGGCTACACCTGAGGGAAGGAAGGTACACACAGAACAGATAATTCCGTCCTCCTCCATGAGCTTAAAACCATCCTACTCAAGTTTCTTTCTGTGCCACAGAGGGAGAAAGTTACAGGATCCCCTTCAGTCTTATTGCTCTCTGATGTGCTCCAGGATTCGAATCTAACTGTTCTACTGCAGACCAACATGGCTGCCCTCTGAAACTATCTTCATGGAAGGCACCACGTCCAGCCGCATGGAATGTAAATCCATCGGCTTCACACACACAAACACACAAACATACACACAAAAAAAAAACCTTGCACAACAGTATGCACTGTACCTTTGCATCCTTTACAACCAGGGGTCATTTCCTGCAGGAGCGCACAGGAGCGGAGCTCCGGCAGTAAAAAGCCCAGGGGGGCGGGCACATGCAACAAGCCTCACCCCCTGCTCCCAGCAGCCCTCAGTCAGAGCAAGAAGCAGCCAGGTAAGTTGCAGAGCTTCCCCATAGATAGCAATCCAAAACCGTCCAGTGGCACCTTTAAGACCAAGTTTTATTCACGTACAAGCTCTCCCTCCTCTGTGAGGACAGATCTGCACGTACTCCCCCAATAGCTAGCAATCCAAAGAGTCCAGTGGAGCCTGAGCAGTGGGTGTTGCCTTTTGACACACTTCCGGTGATGTCAGGGGGTGTGGCATATGCAAACGAGTTATGCTAATAAGTTACGCTAATGAGCTCCTGCCCCTCTTTTTCTACGAAATGACCCCTGTTTACAACCACTCATTACAACACCCTTCCCGCCTTCTGACTGGGATAGAAAGGCTAATCCTACTTGTGTCTGATGAAGGGAGTTTTAGTTCTCAAAATATTGTTGGACCCTAAGGTGCTGCTGGGCTCCGATCTAACTATTCTTCTCTTCCCTGTTGTTAGCAGTCAGACCCCCCTTCCTGCAGATGGGCAGTTTAGTGCTTAGAGAGAAACATCCCTCTTTAGTGTCACCCCAAAATCATATGTGCAAGGCACCGCCTGATCTAAAATATAACAAAATGGAGCAAAATGGAAATAAAATGGAGACCAGCCAGATAAGTGCCTGGAAAAGTATTTTTTTAATTATTTTTTAATTGATTTTCCAACATATAAGAACAGAAAAAAATAATTGATCCAAACAAGTTAAGATAACATAACATAATCCATTACCTTATTAGTCTTCCAAGCTGCTATTTATTCTAACAATCCCAGTTATTCAAATAGCTGAATACCTACATTATCAGAGTCACCGGTCTGCTAATAAATCTCTTCAATATCTGTATTGTCGCCTTTATCATCAGTCTAATTACCTAGTCATCATTTTTCCTCTTCTTGCTATATCCTCACTTATTCTCTCATAATACTTCCTTTCCAAAACTGGAACCAGGTATATCCCATTACCTCAACAGTAGCCCTCCATCTCTATCTCATTTCTCTCCTTCTAGATTTACTTATTTTGTTCCAATTTATACACACTGTATTTTGCTTTGAAGACTGTACCTTTTCCTTTTTTTTTACCTTAACATCCTAACACCTCCTCTTCACTTTTATCATTTATGATTAACATAAATTAAAAAACTAACACTACCAACTTAACCTAGGGGGGGATTTGTCCCAATATCTAAGTACCCTCTCTTATCAAAATTAAATTTTTAACAACAAGAAAACAAACATTATTAACTAGTTTATAA
>NW_015177015.1:210164-224047 GCF_001447785.1 Gekko japonicus | reverse complement strand
CTCCAATACAGGTTTAATAATCAAAAGTTTAAATTTTTAAGAGGAGGGAAACAAACATTATTACCTAATTAATAACAAATAATAACAGAGTCATATTTTCCAGAATTCCTTACGTCAACAAATCCTATGAACATCACTTGTATATAATTTCTTCTTCTATTGTAAACATTAGTCACCAATCAAACTTTTTCTTTCCAAAATCACATTTAAATGCCTCAAGTTTTTGTACACATGGGACCCTATTTCCAATTTTCCACAGCTATATTCCACTGTATCTGTCTTCAAGCTTCTTTTGTCCTTAGGAGTTTCCTTTATTTGACACCAACTTTTCCTTTTTATCTGTTTAGTTCTTTTTGAAAAAAAGGTTTTGGACGTTTCCTGTAGCAAATCTTATCTTCAGGCTTTTATTGTCCTTACCAAATCTTTTCCTTTGGCACCCTGTTCTCCTCTTTGTCCGTTTAATCTTTTTTTTTTCCACAGAGAGGTTTTGGACACTTTCTTTTATCTTTCCCCTTTTGAGCGCTTTATTTACTACTTCGCCCTGATTACTCGTCTGGTTACCGCCCTCCTCTTTCTCCTTCCCAACTATGGGAAGTATATCTTGGTCCATTTTTTCCTTTCCAACATTCTTGCTCATTCTCCTGGTTCAGCTGAGTCTGAGGTGTTTCTTTTTTACTTTCAATGTCCACAGACAGATTCTGGTTTTTTTCAAGAAGATTTGAACATGTAGTCCTGACCGTCTGTTGCACTTCCTCAACTAAAATCTTTCTAAATTGCTCCCATGTGAGCGTGCCAATTTCAGTGTTTTCCCATTCATCTATCTCTTCCACCTCCATCTTTAAGCCTCTTTTGAACTGTTTTTCGCTGCTTCTTCTTAGATTATTCTCAATTTTCAAGTGTCTATAAGATTGACTCAATATTTTTAACAACCGGTAACTCCAATAAATAAAGTAGCTTTCTTATCCCCGTCTCGTTTTTCTGCCAGGAATTGCTGCTTCCCTTTTCATGGCCGCTTTCTTCTCTAAGTTGCAATTTCAAATGGGGGTATATCTCTAGCTTTTTTCCTTTCTTTTCTTCTCTGCTTCTTCTCCCCCCCCCCATTATGTTATAACAGGTTTGTCTTTAAAAATGGCTGGTCACAGCCAGAGAAAGAACATGGCGGCCATGTTCTTTCCCCGTCATTCGCTTTTGCTTCGGGGCATATACGGCGACACCCTGCACTCGCCAGGTGCTGTGGCAGCCGAGAAAAGCCCTCTGCCATCTGCCCACTCACCGCACCGTACCGGAACTGGATCTTAGAAAAGTATTTTGGACGATGAGTTGGAATGGCTGACCTGCTAATGTCTTCCTCCCTACCCTAAGGAGATGCATAATTAAGGGACAATGGGGCTCCCAAGACAAGTGGCCTCACCTTGGACTAATCTCATCAAACACACGGCCTTACTTCCCCCTCACCTGTTTACCCTGATTAAGCAACACTTAACCATATTCACAAAACCTGGTAGTTTTCCTGTCCAGTACTCAAAGGGTCATCAAGAAACATGAACACCTATAATCAACCTTCAGGAAAACCCATCATGTGCCTCCCAAATCATTGTTCACCCCAGAAAACTCATCAAACTATTGTTTTGGAGGCAAACATGTCAGCATGCCCTCAGGAAGCATTTTGCCCTATAACTGTCAGCACTCTGCTCCATGGCAGTGTGTATGTGTTCTCAGCGACATACATATGCCCCACTTGCATGTGGGTCCTTCTCCTCCTTTGCTCTGTGAAATGCTGGTCGTTTCACAACTGCTGCCTTTGCGGACCTTGCTCTTTGAGACTGGTAACTATTTCCTCTCCAAAATTGCTTTCTTCCACTTCTTCCCTTACTTTCCTCTTAGTCAGGTTGTGTGCTTTCCAGTGTGTACTTGTACGTGTGTTCTATCCTTTTACCCTTTTTTCAAAAATCCTTTCCAGTTGAACATCTGGCTGATTTATTTTGAGAATTCTCTAAGGGAAAATCCTGGTATACATAGGTGGAAATTCCCAGTTACCCACCTCTCTCTCGTCTCCATTAAAATTAAATTAAAAATTCCCCAAATTAATTGGGAGACTGCCAGTTTGGAGAACACTGTATCTCCCATTCCCCAAACACACAGAGATGACAATGCAAGTTGGGTTTTTTTGAGCCAGTGACTTGCCCCACTTCCAATCAGAGTTGTCTTCTTAAAAACTTCATGTGCCATAGTGGATCTTCTCCTTGAGGATTACTTGACAGCAGTTGGCATGAGGCAGCATTTCTTATTTGATAGGATTTTGTGATTTACATGTAATGGGATTTTCTTATCTGATAGCATTTGATAGATAACAGGTAGTAGTCATCTACATTGGATGGCTGACTGCTTATAGAGATTTCATATCCAAAGCCTGCCAAAATCAAAATTACCAACCTGTCAAAATATTGCATTCAAAATGCATGTTTTGGTTTCTCACTCACAATCCGGAAACTTTGCCAGTTTTTAAAATATTTCTGAATATTCATTTTTGGCTCTAATTTAAAAGGCAAAGCTAGACATTACCTTTTTTTAACAAGTTGGGTCTGGGTTTCCCAGATGGGAGTTGCAGGGAGGCTGCAGGGAACTAATTTTCCAAGTGCCTCAAGGACACAATATGGACAAGGATCACAGTGTGGGGGCAGGAGGGGCTTCAGCCTCCCCCCTCTGCCATTTCCCAAACTCAAAACAGCTCTGGGAGGAAATTATTTGCCCAGTTGGAAGGCTGCCAGAACCCCTCATGACACTCCAAAAGAGAGACTTAGATTTACTTACAATACTGTTGTTTGTTTTGGGGATAATTTGAAAACTCACAAGAAGGCATGAGATAATTTTACTTTTTAAAATCCCTTAAAATCTAAGCAGAAGACACATACTGAGCTGCAGAACCTCAACAAGTGAAAAATATGCGGCTCTGGGAACAGGAAGCAAACCATTCCCTTAAGGAACTTTTCCATCACACATTAGACAGTGCTGTCTGTGACATCATCATGTCAGATAACACTCTAGCATTGACCCAAAAGTCTATGGTTAAACCATTTGTATCTCTCAGGTAGGGTTGCCAGCTCCAGCTTGGGAAATTCCTGAAAATTGGGGGTGGTTCGGGGAGAAGGGGGAATTTTGGGATAAGGCTCAGTGGGGATGTGATGTCACTCTACAGCTGCTGTTTCTCTTCTATTCCGTGGTCTATCAGAGTCTGCTTCTGAGGCTGACATTTTTATCCAATGAAACTGATCCCTGTTCTCTGGAGGTAAGCTGTGATTCTGGAAGAACTCCATGTCTCATCTTATGGCTGGTAGCCCTGAGTTCCAGCTTCTGGATCAGCCACCATGCTCCCTATTGTCTTTGGAATCAACATTGTGACAGGCCTCTATAACTAACTATGGCCCCAGTCACACTGGCCAGATAATCTGCAGGGGGATGGAGGCTTTTAGCTGCGGAGAAAAAGAAGTGTGGTAGCGCGATCTCACATTCCCCTGCAGCTCCGTCCTCCGGCCATCAGCAGCCCATCAGTCCAGCGAGGCTAAACAACAGGAAAACAGCAGGACTGCATTTGTGCGCATGCGCCCGACACAGATGGCTGCTGAATGCAATGGGCTACCAGTGCATCTCTGATCAGATGCCCACCCGTGCCGCACATTTATCGGAAGACAGTACATCGAAGCAGGTAGGGTACATTGAAGCAGGTAGTTTTTAACTCCAGGTTTTCCCTGGGAAGCCACGGGTTGACCGCGGGTGCGCTCCACTTGCAAGATGTGGCGGTGTGATCGCGCCCAAATAATCCGCCCACCACCCGTGGCTCTCCCACAGCTACTTTCCCATGTGAACGGGGCCTATATAACCCTTGTGTCATGTTTTTCACATTGACTTGATCAAATCAGAAAATCAGAAGATCAGTGACAGTGCCTTCAATGAATGGAAATCAAGTTTGCCAACATTTCCTCAGAGAGGGTTCTGGCGTCTTTAATGCCTGCAGAATGGGTGGAACTTCCAGAGGTGAAGCTTTTCCTGTCTCCATGCCCCCCCCCTTGCAAAGACCCAGCCACTGAATTTCTGCTTGTCACAGCTGGGAAAGATGCCCATCCTCCTCCCAAAATAATCCTCTCCACTGTCACTTTCCAGCTTTTCTGATTGTGACATACAAACCAGTTGCTACGATTTGGGGTTTTGCCTCCTTGTGCAGGTCACACCCAAAGCCAG
Organism: Gekko japonicus; assembly: GCF_001447785.1. Lineage (NCBI taxonomy): Eukaryota > Metazoa > Chordata > Lepidosauria > Squamata > Gekkonidae > Gekko > Gekko japonicus. The sequence goes on along the minus strand of NW_015177015.1, from coordinate 219,811 downwards.
CTCCTGCTATGATCTTTGGTGGCCATCTTGAAACCAGATGTTGGAGCCCAGAAGAGGAAGTCCAGCAGTTCCAAAGATCTTATCACCATTTCACAGATGGCCCGGGAACAGGAAATGAACGCAAAGCAACTAAGCTCACCAAACTTAAAAACAAGAGGTTTACACAATATATATTAACATACGGTTGCCATCTTTTTTTTTCCTAGCAAGGTCTCTGGCGCCTTTTACGGCTGCAAACAGGCAGATATTCAATAGTGTAAAGTTTCTTAGCATGCAGTGAAGGAGAAACAGAAGACTATTTGCATTTCAGTCTGCCACGAAGTTCCTTCATGGACTGTAACACTGAGAAAGACCACTGGCTTTTCCAGGTCTGTGTTGTCTACTGTGGCTGGTATTGGTTCTCAGGGTGTCAGGCAGAGGTCCTTCACATCACATAGTCCCTGGTTCTTCTTGCTGGAGGTGCTGGGGATTGAACTGGGGACCTTCTGCATGCCAAGCAGATGTTCTACCATTGAGCCACAGCCCTCTTACTTGAAGGACTGTCTCTCCCTATATAGGTCTGTGCAGTTCATACAGTTGTTCTTGGCGGGCATTCTTCTCCCAGGAGGTTTGTTTGGCTTCAGTAAGAAGAGTGATGTCTTTTGATAACAGACCCCATCCTATGGAAACAATTACTTGAGGAGGCACATAAAGCACCCTCCATGATTGGATTCCACATTTCCAGAGGGTTCTTAATTCAGCAGGCATCTGTCGGATGATTTCTGACAAATGGTGCCTTTTCAATGGCATTTTCCGGGCTCTGCCAACTTTTGTTGCTTGGATTGTGTTGGGTTGTTTTGTGAATTAGTTATTAAGTTAGCATTGCTTATTTTATTTCCATTATGGTACAAAGACTATGGGTTGGATCCAGCTTTTCCCCCATTCCATCTCACTCAGTTCCCCTCCTTACTACAGCCGCCATCCCACATGGCTTTGCTCCATGCAGGCCCTGTGATCCTCAGCCTAGCCTTTTGGGGGAGAGATCAAGGGGAACCCCTCTTTCCTTTTTCACCAGCAGAAAAACTGGTTGGGTCCAACCCCACAGAAGCCTTTGTATGGTCCTGGTCACACGGGCTGGAAAATGCAGGGGTGGGGGAAGCGTGGCTGTTTGCCCCGGAGCAAAGTAACGCACAGCAGCCCGATCACATGTCCCATGGAGGTCCCGTGGGTACGCCGTTAGGTGCTGATCACACGGCTATCCTGCAGCACGGCAAAGAAGTGGCATGGCGCGATCTCACTGGCAATCACTAGGCGCCGCTTCCGTGGCAAAAGGGATCCCCCCCCTCACCACAGTGTGTGCATGTGCCAGTGGGCGTTTGTATGCATCCTGTGGAGACTTTAAAAAAACAACATCCGGTTTGCAACGGGATATGGGCGGGCGCTGGATGCCACGGGATTCCAGCGGAAATGCGATCAGACGCCCGCCCTTGCCCCGTATTTTCTGGAAATTAGCACATCGTATATACTAGTTTTTTACTCCGTATCTTCAGCAAGAAGCCACGGGTTAGCCACGGGTGCACTACGCTTCCCAGATGTTGCAGTGTGATCACGCCCGGAAAATCCGCCTATCATCCGTATCTTTAGCGTGGCAAATGCTCCGTGTGAATGGGGCCTATGTAATGTAGATCACAGGGAGAAGCCTTCCTGACTCTCCCAACAATCAAAGAACCTCATCTGTTGGGTACACAAGAGAGGGCCTTTTTAGTGGCAGTACCACAGTTATGGAATAAACTTTCCAGGGAGGTGTGCCTGGCACCTTCAGTTTCAAACTTTAGGAGGAAATCGAAGATGGTTTTATTTTGGATCGCATTTGATTAATTTACTGGCAGTCCTAAATGGTCATTTTAATTTTTTAAATGTATTTAATGCATTCTGTTTTATGTATTTTAACATTTTAAGCTGTCCTGAGTTCTGTAAGGCAGAAAGGCAGCTAATAAATGTTTACAATAAAATAAATAAAATAGAACAGATGACATCACTTCCAGGTTTGCCTCCCAAAATGACATCACATGATCCCGCTGGTGGCCCTAGTTGTCCATGATGTCTCTGAGCAGCAGTGGGAGAATTATGTGGGTTTTTTTAATGGTGACAACTGCATCACTATATCAATTCCAGGGAAATCCTGGAAGTGACACAGCATAGCTCTAGGAATCACCAGAAACTCTATGGTTTTATCATAGAGTTTCTGCCCATTCCTAGTGCTACCCTATGTCACTTCTGGGCTTTCCCTGGAAGTGACATAGTGACACAGCTGACATTGCACCCCCCAATGTCCTGCCCCAACCATATCTCTGGTTGCTGTCCCTAACCATCAATGCCATGGTGATTTTTGTATTATTTTCCTTCTTGCCAGCTTACTGAGCAGCAGCAAGGGTCAGGGGCTGTCAGTGGGAAAACCCTATTTGTCATCTAGGATAAAGCTTTCCTTAAAGTTTATAATCATACAGAAGGAGAACCTGTGAGGACACATAAAGAGGAAAAATTCCATCACCTTCGCTGATCCCACACATTAGGATTGCTGACCTCCAAGTGAGGCATGAAGAACTACAGCTATTAAAACTGATCTTCAGACAATGGGGATCAGTTCCCCTGGAGAAAATGGCTGCTTTGGAGATGGACTCTATGGCATTGTACCCCACTGAGGTCCTTATCCTCCCAGGTTCCACCTCCCAAATCTCCAGGTATTTCCAAAACCAGAGCTGGCAACCCTGCCCCATGTATTCCTCACTTGTTGTGGGTTTTAATAATTCTGCCCCAGGCTCAGGCACCTGATTTGTCTAGCTTCCAGCTTTCCCTGGCTCACCACTTCACCTAGTTTTCTACACAGTCCGTCACACTTCTAGCCAATCCCCACCCCTCAACATTGCATATATTTTTATCCGTTGTGTGGGGCATGTCAGGTTCCCAGATATTGGCCAAGGGCTTTCCTCCTGCAGTGTCTACAGGTGTGAAGACATCATTGGCTACTTTGGTTGGGAGGCTTAACCTCCCCCAATCCCCCCCTGCAAATCTGGGGGCTACCTCAAAGTTTGTAGAAACCAGTATCATAGCTCTTATTCTCTCCCCCCCCCCGGGTGAATTTTTTATCTGCTTGGAGAAAGAAACCTATGGTAATTAGATATATGAGACAACCAGAACAGAGCAACAGAAGCTGAAACATCCCAATCCCTCTGGTTCAATTTTGCCAACTAAGGTTGCCAGCTCTGGTTTGGGAAATTCCTAGGGGTGCTAGCCCCCAGGTCCCAGGAGGGGTAACCCCACTTTGGGGGCCTTTGACCTGTCACCAGCCAGCTGGCTGGTGGGGGAAACACCACCTCTAAACAGGGATGCTGCCACATGATGTCCCCAACACGCTAACATCACTTCTGGGTGACGTCATCATGTGGGGGACGTTCTGCAGCGACGCTCTGGTTTTGGGGCAAACTATTGCCCAAAAACTAGCATTGCACTCATTGCATTGGGGACATCACACACAATGTCCCGCCCACCCCCAGAAGGCCCCCCCAACCCCCCCTGCTGCGACAGAGAGGGGACCTGTCAACCCTAGGAATTCTGGGGATTTGGGGGTGGACCTTTGTAGAGGTGGGATTTGGGAAGGATAGGGGCCTCAGCGAGGTCCAATGCCATAGACTCCACCCTCTAAAGCATCCAGTTTCTCCAGGGAAACTGATCACTGTTGTCTGGGTATCAGTCCTAATTCTGGGGGATCTCCAGGACCTGCCTGGAGGACTGAAGCCCTCTTGGTAACAGTTTAGGGCTGTCAGGTCCTTCCTGGCCCTGGTGGGGGGTTAGGGCTGCCAGCTCCAGGCTGGGAAACTCCTGGATGTTTGGGGGTGGAGCCTGAGGAGGACAGGGCCCTCAGTGGGGTATAATGCCATAGGCTCCACCCTCCAGAGCCTCCATTTTCTTTAGGGGAACTGATCTCTATAGTCTGGAGGTGAGCTGTAATTCCAGGAGATCCCCAGGGCCACCCAGTAGCTGACCTCTCTCTATAACAGTCTGTAACAGTCATATCTACCCAAACTGCCAGTTTGGTGTAGTGGTTAAGTGCACGAACTCTAATCTGGGAGAACCTGGTTTGATTCCCCACTCCTCCACTTGCACCTGGCTGGATGACCTTGGGTAAGCCATAATTCTGGCACAGCTGTTCCTGAAAAAAAGCAGTTTCTGTCAAGAGTTCTCTCATCCCCACCTACCTCACAGGGTGTCTGTTGTGGGGAAGGGAAGGGAAAGGAGTTTGTAAACCGCTCTGAAACTCCCTTGGTAGTGAAGGGTGGGATATAAATCCAATCTCTTCTCTTCAAACTGTTCAGTTTGCAGCAAGCCAACCATTATTACAATTGATGATGTGTGTATACATGTTTGTGAGGTGGTACAACTTGTCACTGTGTAAATCAAGATGCATTGCATCCCCACTCCCCATAGTAGAGTGGCCAGTCTCCAGATGGGGCCTGGGGATCTCTTGGAATTACAACTTGTTTCTAGACCACACAGATCAATTCCCCTGGATAAAATAGTAACTTCAGAGGGTTTGGCTTCGGTGACTGGCAATGGTATAGAGCTGGGGGGTCCCCAACCTTTCTGAGACTCTAGGCGCCTTTGGCATTCTGATACAGCATGGTGGGCACAACCACAAAATGGCTTCCACAGAGCTGCCATGGGAGGTGGAGCCAGCCACAAAATGGCTGCCATGGCTTACCTTCAGTCACAGGGTGAAGATCCTTGTGCTGTGGTAGCAGCTGCTGCCAAAGCAATGTTCTTCAAGATCTGCACAGCCGATCACATCTCAAGTGTCCTATCAGAAGCCTTGCTGGGTAAAAGCCCCACCTGGCCCTGCCCACTTTTTACCAAACCCTGGTGGACACCAGGAAAGGTGTTGGTGGGTACCATGGAACCCACAGGCACCACGTTGGAGACCCCTGGTATAGGGGCTTGGCTTGGACCCAGACAGTGGCAATGTGGCTCTAAGGTGGGATGGGTGTACCTTGCATGGGTCAACAAATTGCCTCGAACCCATCCTGATCATAGGCATTTGCTTATTGGGAAGCAAGTAAACCAAACTTAGACACCATTGCAATGGATGCTAACCTTCCCTTCTGTCCCTGGTAGCAACAGTGTTAAGGGATAGTAGTACCAGGTTTTGCAGACTTCTAGCTCTGAGTCATATGGTGCAACCCGCTGTGTTGTGTTTTGTGGAACTGCTGCAAAGAGCAGCCTTTCTGTTTATTGCCTTTCTGTTTATTGCCACATCTTCTTTTAGAGAGCCAGTTTGGTGCAGTGGTTAAGTGTGCAGACTCTAATCTGGGAGAACCGGGTTTGATTCCCCACTCCTCCACTTGCACCTGCTGATGTGACCTTGGGTCAGTCACAAGCTCTGTCAGAGCTGTTCCTGAAAGAGCAGTTTGTGTCAGAGCTCTCTCAGCCCCACCCACCTCACAGGGTGTCTGTTGTGGGGAGGGGAAGGGAAAGGAGTTTGTAAACCACTCTGAGACTCCAAGTGAAGGGCGGGGTATAAATCCAATCTCCTCCTCCTCTTCTTCTTCTTCTTCTTCCTCATGTCTATGTTTCTAGTTCTTTCTTTCTTTTTTTCCTTCCTTCTTTCCTTCCTTCCTTCCTTTTCTCTCTCTCTCTCTCTGATAAAATGAGGAGATCTTGCACCAGAGGCATGACATGTTCCCCAGAGCTTGGTTCCTGAGTTGGGACGTAATGCATCTTTGACCACCTGCTTGGTCTTTCTCTGAGCTGTAACAATAAGATAGAACATTGTTAGCTGATTATACTATGTCAAGCTTTCTGTTTGACTCTCCGCAGTAAGCAAACCTTTGCCACAATTCCCTGCCCTTGAGAAATTTCGCAGTGGGAGAGGAAATGGCTGAAAAATGGCCTCCATAGTGACACTCTAGGAATTTTCTCATGTCTGTATGGTCTTTACTAGAAATGTAAAATTTCTGGAGATTTTGAAGCTCGGGAAAAAACCCATTTCCCCCCCAGGTTTTTTTCGGGGGGGGCGGAACTTTTCGGAAAAATTGAAAAAATGCAACATTAGCATTTGTCTTTTCTAGATTGAAAGTCATTCTGTTACTTTAGGAACATAAGATATGACTATGGACATTTTTACTTGGCATGAAATTATCACAACTAGCATAAAAAATATAAAAATATAGTGTATCCAAACAATTATTACAAACAGAATACCCACCCACATGCAAAAACAAAACTGAAACCTCTTTATTTTCTTATATATATTAGAAATGATTTGGAAAATATTTGAACACCTCGTCTTAAAATATTTTATTCATCATGTTAAAATAAAATAAAACGTTCCATAATCAATCTTTTTCCTTTCCTTTTCTTTTTTCAATTTTTGCAATTTTTCAGGAAAAAAACAAAAAAAGACTTCAGGAAAAAAATGGGTTTTTCCCTAATTTTTCCGGTTTTTTTCTGGGCCTTCACATCTCTAGTCTTTACCACAGAGATTATGGGAAATTCCTAGCTCATCACCTGGAAGTCACGTCATATCGTCCCCAAACTCAGTCTTCTCAATGCTCCTAGCATTTGCTGAGAGAGTGCAGGCAAGCCCATCCTATGTAGAAGGCATCTCTACCTTCAAGAATGAATAGAATTATAGGAGAAGTTGCACCAGCTAGAGCATTAGATACTTCTAGGTTTTTCACTCAGTCTTGCCCAGTTCCCATCCTTACTACAACTCCTATCCCATACGGTTTTTGTTCATGGGGGTCCCATGACCCCCAGCATAACCTCTGGGGTGGTCAAAGGGCACCCCTCTTCACCTTTATACTAGCAGGGGGGGAAATGGTTGGATCCAACCCAGAGCATTGATTCTTTTATGCAACTTGAGGAAAACTGTTCAGGGCTTTGGACCTACATTGTGCAAAATGGAATTTGTTGCTGCAAAAACATGGCAACAGCCACTTGCTTAGATGTTTCTAAAAAGAGTTCAACACATTTCTGGTGAGTAGACCATCATGATAGGAAAAAAGGGAAACTCCATGTTCAAAGGCCATCTGCCTCTGAATGCCAAACGCTAAGGGCAGGGGAAGGGTGTCATTTTCATGCCCTGCTTGTGGGCTTCCCAGGACAAACTGGCTGGTGGGAACAGCAGGCTGAACTAGACAAGCCTTGGCCTGACCCAGCAAGGCTCTTTGTGTGGCTCTTCAGTGGCAGCAATAAGCCTTAACTTAGCCGCCACTTGATTTGATCGTTGCTGAGCAATTGGCTCACCGACTTCTCAGACTCCAGTGTTGATGTGTGTGTTTCCCCCCACTTGCTTATAAGTAGTACCTGGAGAATGTTGAATGTGTTGCTTGAAGTGGGGGGTGGATTAAGGTATCACAAAACTTTGGAAAGACAAAAGTGTCCATTGTGCAATGGAACAACCATGAATGGCACGGTGCTTAATTCGGAGCACTGCTGAAACAAAATCAGTGGGCACATTCAGCTTAAAGCTTTGGACTCAATATCTCCACCAACGGGGTAATGCCGATAATCCTTTAATTACTGGCCCTGGAAGAGTTTGAGGACAGCTTCCCTTGCACACAGCCTGATCACATTAACTAAGACGTCACCGGTTTGTAAGGGGTAGAGGTGCAGAGAGGGCAAGAAAGGAGCATAAACAAGATTTTATTCCACCATAAACTCTTTGGGGAACACCCGAGGAGTCACACACTGCATCTGAAGCAGAATTTTGCTTTCTGCAAAAGCTTACACTTGTTTGTCTTTAAGGTGACACAAGACTCCAACTTAAATCCACTGAAATGGACTAAGATTGCTTCCACATGGTGTTCTTCTTGGTCCACGTTCTCCCACAAACTGCAGTCCATTTTATTTGGGACATGGTCATTTTTCTGCTGACCTGGGTTATTCATGGGTCCACCAAGGGTTTCTTCAAACCTGCTTTGGTTTGGGGAAATTGTGGATGGGAAGTGTGGACCTCTGCACCTCCCTTCCTACAAATAGGCTCACCAGTCTCCAACTGGTGGCTGGAGATCTCCTGGAATTACAACCCATCTCCAGGTTACAGAGATCAGTTCCCCTGGAGAAAATGGTAAAAAGCCCAGTAGCCTCTTTAAGACTAACTAACTTCATTGTTGCATATGTTTTCGAGAAACATCTGATGAAGAGAGCTGTGTTTCTCAAAGGTTTATACTACAATTAGGTTTGTTAATCCTAAAGGTGCTACTGGGCTTTTTACTATTTTGCAGCAACAGACTAACCCGGCTAACTCCTCTGGATCTATGACCTGGAGAAAAGGGCCACTGGAAGGTGGACTCTGGAATTATACCCCACTGAAGTCGTTCCCCACCACCCTCCCCAGGCTCTACCCCCAAATCTCCAGGAGTGCCCAACTCAGAGCTGGCAACTCTAATTTCTTATCATGTCCAACACCCTCTCCTTCCCGCACACACCCGTGATAGTCTCTTTGCCTTTAAAATATACTGGTAGGAGATACGCTTGGGTTGGGACCCGAGCAGAGGGGGAAGCGGGACTTTAAGCTTGCCCTCCAAGGCTGTTTTTCCAACATGAAACAGTCCCAAGGGTGTTCAGATCCCCAGTTAAGACACTCTCCATGACACTTTTGGCAGTGGTGCTTTATTAGAGATATGCTTACTACAGGAACTGCATCTTTGTCAGAACTGAAGAAAGCACGCAAAATGTAGAGGTTATAGGTAAAACCCAATGCACCCCACACCCCATTCATACGTCAGCATTCAGCCCCTAGTGTTACTATGACAACCCTGATAGATATATGGTGTCTTATCTATTCTAGCCTGGCAAAAGAGTCTCTAAGGCCAAATCCCATGGGAACAGGCTGAGGGGTACAACTTGAGAAATGGTTATGGCTACTACAGGCAAGCACTCAACCCACACACACTCCCCTCAGGAATGTGGGAGCGGTGGCGCAGGCAGTAAAGAGAGCCTGCATTACATCTGGCCGAACAGCTGTGGTGGCTGTTCGAGCCCCACCACGGCCGGGGTGAGCTCCTGGTCCATGTCCCAGCTCCCGCCCACCCAGCGGTTCGAAAGCCGTATTGGCGAGTGGATGAATGGGTACCTGCTCTTAGAGCGGAGGGGGAGCACGCCCTGCCATGCACGATGTGTCCATCCCCAAAAAGAGTCGCTGCGAAAGAGACTTGGAAAGAACCTCTGCAGGAAAAACAACAATCAGGAAACCCTACCGCGGGTGCCTGTTAGGCAATCACTCTTCCCCCCATTGTTGTGGCCCTAGTAAGATAATTAACTGTACTACTATGTAAACCGCTCAGAGCCCTTCAGGGATGAGCGGTCTAGAAATTGAAGGAATAAATAAATAAATAAATAAATAAATTCCTTCCCCCCTAATTCATGAGTAAGGTAAACAGTGAAGAAGAACGAAGAGAGAACGAAAAGAAGTGAAACCGAAATCTTGACACACATGTATGCATCCCCCCCCATGGGGCATGTGTACACATGTAGCCCCCCAGTGGGGCAAATAATTCTTTCCGGGGCTGTTTTGATCTGTGTCAGGCTTCTGCAGTGCTTGGAAGTCTATTTCCTGTGGGGAACTGACAGCTGATGTCTGACTTCAAGTCCCCTGTGGGGGTCATGTG
>NW_015177015.1:206469-206647 GCF_001447785.1 Gekko japonicus | reverse complement strand
TCAGACTCCAGTGTTGATGTGTGTGTTTCCCCCCACTTGCTTATAAGTAGTACCTGGAGAATGTTGAATGTGTTGCTTGAAGTGGGGGGTGGATTAAGGTATCACAAAACTTTGGAAAGACAAAAGTGTCCATTGTGCAATGGAACAACCATGAATGGCACGGTGCTTAATTCGGAGC
>NW_015177015.1:201926-206044 GCF_001447785.1 Gekko japonicus | reverse complement strand
TTATTCACGGGTCCACCAAGGGTTTCTTCAAACCTGCTTTGGTTTGGGGAAATTGTGGATGGGAAGTGTGGACATCTGCACCTCCCTTCCTACAAATAGGCTCACCAGTCTCCAACTGGTGGCTGGAGATCTCCTGGAATTACAACCCATCTCCAGGTTACAGAGATCAGTTCCCCTGGAGAAAATGGTTAAAAGCCCAGTAGCCTCTTTAAGACTAACTAACTTCATTGTTGCATATGTTTTCGAGAAACATCTGATGAAGAGAGCTGTGTTTCTCAAAGGTTTATACTACAATTAGGTTTGTTAATCCTAAAGGTGCTACTGGGCTTTTTACTATTTTGCAGCAACAGACTAACCCGGCTAACTCCTCTGGATCTATGACCTGGAGAAAAGGGCCACTGGAAGGTGGACTCTGGAATTATACCCCACTGAAGTCGTTCCCCACCACCCTCCCCAGGCTCTACCCCCAAATCTCCAGGAGTGCCCAACTCAGAGCTGGCAACTCTAATTTCTTATCATGTCCAACACCCTCTCCTTCCCGCACACACCCGTGATAGTCTCTTTGCCTTTAAAATATACTGGTAGGAGATACGCTTGGGTTGGGACCCAAGCAGAGGGGGAAGCGGGACTTTAAGCTTGCCCTCCAAGGCTGTTTTTCCAACATGAAACAGTCCCAAGGGTGTTCAGATCCCCAGTTAAGACACTCTCCATGACACTTTTGGCAGTGGTGCTTTATTAGAGATATGCTTACTACAGGAACTGCATCTTTGTCAGAACTGAAGAAAGCACGCAAAATGTAGAGGTTATAGGTAAAACCCAATGCACCCCACACCCCATTCATACGTCAGCATTCAGCCCCTAGTGTTACTATGACAACCCTGATAGATATATGGTGTCTTATCTATTCTAGCCTGGCAAAAGAGTCTCTAAGGCCAAATCCCATGGGAACAGGCTGAGGGGTACAACTTGAGAAATGGTTATGGCTACTACAGGCAAGCACTCAACCCACACACACTCCCCTCAGGAATGTGGGAGCGGTGGCGCAGGCAGTAAAGAGAGCCTGCATTACATCTGGCCGAACAGCTGTGGTGGCTGTTCGAGCCCCACCATGGCCGGGGTGAGCTCCCGGTCCATGTCCCAGCTCCCGCCCACCCAGCGGTTCGAAAGCCGTATTGGCGAGTGGATGAATGGGTACCTGCTCTTAGAGCGGAGGGGGAGCAGCCTTCCTTCCCTTCGGTTGATGGCGGCAAGTGGTTGAACAACGGAGCAGTGGTAGCAGTGAAAAAATATGGCGGCGGCAACGGTGGCATCAGCGGCGGCGAATCGAGCGACTCAGACGGGGATTGGATCGGTGAGCGCGCATTAGGACGGAGACCTGCGGCAGCACACGCTGCCGTGCACGATGAGTCCGTCCCCAAAAAGAGTCGCTGTGAAAGAGATCTGTGCCAGAAGACGCCGCCACGTAGGACTTGGAAAGAACCTCTGCAGGAAAAACAACAATCAGGAAACCCTACCGCGGGTGCCTGTTAGGCAATCACTCTTCCCCCCATTGTTGTGGCCCTAGTAAGATAATTAACTGTACTACTATGTAAACCGCTCAGAGCCCTTCAGGGATGAGCGGTCTAGAAATTGAAGGAATAAATAAATAAATAAATAAATAAATTCCTTCCCCCCTAATTCATGAGTAAGGTAAACAGTGAAGAAGAACGAAGAGAGAACGAAAAGAAGTGAAACCGAAATCTTGACACACATGTATGCATCCCCCCCCATGGGGCATGTGTACACATGTAGCCCCCCAGTGGGGCAAATAATGCCTCCTGGGGCTGTTTTGATCTGTGTCAGGCCTCTGCAGTGCTTGGAAGTCTATTTCCTATGGGGAACTGACAGCTGATGTCTGACTTCAAGTCCCCTGTGGGGGTCATGTGTTAAACGTAGTGCGTAGTTTGGATCTCGTACTAGTCTAACTATGATGGCTTCTGAGATCTGTAGTTAGATGTAGCTGTTAAGAATTCAATTCGCTCATTGACCACCTGGCTTCCCTCCTCAAGCTACACTTCCCAGGTTTGCCCAGGGAGAGAAACGGAGAGACTACAAAATGAATCAATGTCTCTGTTAGAGATATGCCCCAAGCAAGGAAGGCAAAGAACCCCTCTGGGATTGCAATTTCATGTCAAGGCTTGTCTCATTGATTTCTAATGAGAGGTGCCTTGGATGGAATTGGCCAATACGTTTATTTCCCCCTGGCAGGGTTTTGGCACCTTTCAGAGCTGCAAATTCTGCAGGTGAACCTGCTCAACCAGATGTAACAATTGGATGTAAGCAAATAGGGGGGAAGCTTTAGTTGCTGGGTTTCTGTTTGGCATATGGATATAAACAGGATAGGATCCCTGGCTGGGAAAGAAGATGGCTGCCGCAGCTCAGAGGCCCCATCCAGTTATGGCAGGTTCCTGGCTGTTTACTCAGTGGAGAGGAAAAGGCTTTTTGTCCAGGCTCTGTGCCACTTTCCTTTTCATCGCTATTTTCTAGCAAAATGCTTTTCAATGCAGTGGGAGAGGTGTGTGCGTGGAGAAGGTTTGCGTTTTGCAGGGAGAGCCATGTGAAGGAAGCAGAGAAGATATTCTGCTCTTACAGTAACTCCTAGGGTTGCCATCCTCCAGGTGAGGCCTGAAGATTTCCACGAATTACAACTGACCTCCAGACAACAGAGATCAGTACCCCTAGAGAACAGACGGCTGCTTTGAAGAGTGAACTCTATGGCCTTGGGCCCTACTGAGGTCCCCCCCCTCCCCAAATCCCTCTCTTCCCAGGGTCCATTCCCAAATCTCCAGGAATCTCCCAAGACAGATCTGGCAACCCTACTCCACCCCCTACCAAAAGCAGACCACGAGGCTTAAGCAAACTAGTTTCCCACAAGCAGCCAAGGCCATGTTCTCCGGACAGATCCCAACCGCAGGAGCACAGACCTGTTCCCTAACAGAAAGGTAGGACAGCAAACAGGAAAGAGAAAGAAAAAAAGACGAGGCTTAAGCAAACTAGTTTCCCACAAGTAGCCAAGGCCATATTCTCCGGACAGATCCCATCCGCAGGAGCACAGACCTGTTTCCTAACAGAAAGGTAAGAGAGAGAAAAGGACAGCAAACAGGAAAGAGAAAGGAGAAAAGGGAGAAAAGGAGGAGGAAAACTAGGGTTACCAGATGTTCTCTTTTTAAAGGACGTGTCCTCTTTTTTTGGTGTCTGTCCTCTTTGGGCTTTTATTTAAAAAACACTGATGAAAGCGACCTCTTTTTGGGTTGGAAGGTTAGGGATATTCTTAGTAGCAATTATCACAGCTTAACTAGTAGGGGTATTTAAAATGAGATTTGTTGCAGTGATCACTTGTCTGAAGTCAGTCGGGAAATACGTAATCTTTTTTTGCCTTTCAAAGACTGTGGTCACAGCAGCGAGGAAATGCGGGTGGGAAGCGAGGCTGTTTGCCCTGCGGCGAACTGACGCGTGTTTGCGCGATCAGACTTATTTATTTATTTACTTTATACCGTCGGCTTATATACCGCCCTGACCCCGAAGGGTCTCTGGGCGGTTTACATAGTGGTTCTAACCAACCAATTAACCTAACCAGGGCCACATTGTCTACAGGGTGGTGACTGCCTACCAGCACCCCGGGCTAGTTGTCAGACTTCCGCCCGCCTGCCCTGCAGTTCCGGATGCTACTGACATTTCCCTGGTGGTTTTTAACGACGCTCCTGCGGCGCAATGAGACACCCCAAGGACGACTCCGGGATGCTGGACAGATGTGTCCGTCTGATCACGTCCCTTTAATCCGCGGGGGAATCGCATGTCTGTCGCAGCTTCTTGTACGTTCGATTGGATGCCAACTGTGGTAACCCCAGGAAAACTGAATGAGAAAGGCATGGTTTTACTTTTGAGAAAGGAATGAGTAAGGTGTTGTCTATTCTTTCTCTTCTGCTTTTTTTTTTTGTCTGCTTATTTTTAAGGAGCAACCAAGCTCCACAGGCCTACCAGTACCAGAGAGAGAGAGAGAGAGAGAGAGAGAGAGAGAGAGAGAGAGAGAGAGAGAGAGAAAATAATGAAAATAAACAATTGCTTTGTCTACAAAGAGA
>NW_015177015.1:171628-201131 GCF_001447785.1 Gekko japonicus | reverse complement strand
ATTCTCCCCCCCCCCCCCCGTCTACTCAGAGTGCCAGTGGCTCTCCAGGATCTCAGGGGGTTGTTTTTTACAGGGTGGTTTGAAATAATAATTTTGCTGTCTTTTTCAGCACTTGTTCTGCTATTATAGCATTGGAGCTCCACATTAGGGGTGTGTGTGTGTGTGTGTTTGTGTGTGTGTTAAAACTAGTATTTCTCTGGAAGACTGGAGTCCCTTGAGTTTGCAGAACTCTGTATTTTAACCCTGGCTGGTCCCAACCCCCCCCCCCCTTTAAAATATGCCTGCCTAAACTGGAAAGGTGGGGAGATTATGGGATTTTGCAAAGCCAGTTTTAAAATAAAAAAGAAGCACAAGGATCACAGCAGAAGGACCCCTCCCCCTGCTCCTACCTGTGATGAGGGGAGGCCTGGAGTGGTGGCTGGGAAGTTTGGCAGCCCTGCCCTCTGCTTCCGGCTCTGAGGCAGCCCTACCCTGAGCTCTCTGCTCAGAGGCAGCCCCGCCCTCTGCTCTTTATACTCCCACTCCGCTCAAGCTGAGAACAGCAAGGGAGGGGGTAGAGAAGAGAGCCCCACTCCTGGGCTGGATTAAAGGCCTGGATGGGCCAGGTCCAGCCCGTGGGCCGCAGGTTTGACACCCCTGCTCTATGGTGTACTGTAAAGTCCTCTCTGAAGCTCCCATTTCCTCCAGAGGGACTGATCTCTCTGGTCTGGAGATCAATTGTAAGTCCAGGAGAACTCCAGGTTCCATATTGAGGTGAATAAACCTACCATCTATGCTCATGGCCATCACTATGTTCTCTGGCAGTGAATTCCGTATTTTAATCAATTGTTGAGTAAAGAAAGCACAATGCCAGTGTAATTTCCAACCATGTGTGGATACAATCCGAAGCAAATACAGGTTTGCTTCTAGACTCTTGGAGACCAAAGGGACAATGATTATTCATATACTATGACTTTAATCTGTACACAGCCCAGCAGCGGGACCCTGAATAAGGTTTATAAGATTATGCATGGGATTGAGCAGGTTGAGAAAGAAGTACTTTTCTCCCTTTCTCATAATACAAGAGCTCATGGGCACTCAATGAAATTGCTGAGCAGTCAGGTTAGAACAGATGAAAGGAAGTACTTCTTCACCCAAAGAGTGATTAACACATGGAATTCACTGCCACAGGAGGTGGCGGTGGCTACAAGCATGGACAGCTTCAAAAGGGAATTAGATAAACATATGAAGCAGAAGTCCATCAGCGGCTATTAGCTACAAGGTATAGATCGGAACTCTCAGTCTGGGGCAAGTGATGCTCTGTATTCTTGGTGCTTGGGGGGGCAACAGTGGGAGGGCTTCTAGTGTCCTGGCCCCACTGCTGGACCTCCTGATGGCACCTGGTATTTTTGGCCACTGTGTGACAGAGTGTTGGACTGGATGGGCCATTGGCCTGATCCAACATTGGCTTCTCTTATGTTCTTAAGGCAGTGGGGCAGGCTTGAAGTGGCTTACCTCATTCCTCCAAGGCCAGGGACAGAGGGTGGCACTAGAAGAGAGGGTGTCACCTGCCACTGCAGTGCGACTTGGGGGGAGGGGAGCGAGGTATGGAGCAATTTCAGCAACACATATTTTTCAGGTTTCGTATTCCCAAACCTGAAAAATACTGATTTTTTTATGTGTGCACACCCTTACTCCTAATCAGTGGAGTCCCAGAGCATAAATGTTGCCCGACTGGCATTCCTCCAGCTGCACCAGATTAGGCAACTGGCCCCCTTCCTGTCTCACCCTGACCTAGCCATAGTAATCCATGCAATGGTCACCTCCAGGTTAGACTACTGTAACTTGCTCCACGCTCCCCTTGAGACTGACTTGGAAATTGCAACTGGTCCAGAATATGGCAGGCCAGGTTCTTACTGAGACCCAATGACAACACACATCCAACTAGTGCTCCACCAACTGCACTGGCTCCAAAGTGAATACCAGATCAGGTTCAAGGTTTCGGTACTAACCTTTAAGGCCCTAAACAGTCTGGGACCAACATATCCAGGGACCGCCTCTCCTGGTATACCCCCCAAAGAACATTACGCTCTAGGGAGAAGAACCTTCTGGTGATCCCTGTCAGCTATGCTGCCATGAAGGTTGGGGGGGGGGGTTTCGCTTGCCTGTGTAACAAGCCTGCTGCATTCCTTCTTGGCTCCTGTAATGCTTGCTTATCTATGGCCTTGCAGGTGCTGTGTAGTGTCTGGGAATCAGGGGAACCGTGGGAGCGCTTTCGGTTCTCAGCTTCGGCTCTAACGGCCTGGGTCTCCTTCTCCCATGTGCGGAAATGTGGCTAATTGGCCTAAGGACGGGTGTGTGTGTGCATACAAATACCCTATATCCCATTATGCTTGTAGGGGCGACGCCATTCCTAATAGTGCCTTTGTTAATGCATCTATAGCTCTACAATAAAGTATAACCTTTCTGATAAGCGTGTACTCAGTTGTTGGCTGTGGAACCTGACAATCCCCAGCCCGAAAGACACCCAGCTGTCCTCAACCAGAGCCAGTGCTCTTTTTCAGCCCTGGTGCTGACCTGGTAGAACTCTCTGCCAGATAACATCCATGCCTTGTGGGACGTGATGCAGTTCCACAGGGCCTGTAAGACAGAGATGTTCCACTTTTTTGTAGCAGGAACTCCTTTGCATGTTAGGCCACACACCCCTAATGTAGCCAATCCTAATGAGTTTCTGCTGTTGGGTGTGACCTATTATGCTAATGAGTTCCTGCTGGGTGTGGCCAACTTGGGAGCCAGCCGGAACTCCGTTCCTGTGCGTTCCTGCCCCAAAATAGCCCTGGGTGTAGCGGTTTGCGTGGAGAGACCTTGGTTTAAATCCCCACTCAGCCGGGAAAGAGAGAGCCAAACTATACATTACCTCTGCAGAAGTAACATGAAGTTTGTTTGTTTGATTTGTAGACCACCCTCCCTTGCCAGCAGGGCTCAAGGCAATGAACAGCATTTTAGTAAACACAGTTACAAGTCAGTTTAAAAACAATTAAAACAGTAAACAATTCGATAACAATCCCAATTTCAATTACAGATGACGCTAAGAAATCAATTCTTGCCCTTACGCCGTGGGGAAAGAGGAAAGAAGGGAAGAGCCAGGCTCAATGGGAAAGGTTGCTGTCCTCAGCTGTAGGCCTGGTGGAACATCTCTGTCTTACAGGCCCTGTGGAACTGCATCACGTCCCACAAGGCACGGATGTTATCTGGCAGAGAGTTCTACCAGGTCAGCACCATAATTCACCCATAGCTCATAGCCACCAATGGACCTATCCAGTACAGCTCTTTGGATGCTTGAATTAGGAGTTAAGGAGTTCCCTGTCAAACCCCTGCTTGGCCTTGACCTCACTGGCCTGGTCATTTCTTGGAATCCACCCTCCCACACACTTAGGTAATAGGGGAAAATATAGTTATTGCTAGGATCACTTGAGTAAGTTTTCTAATGCAGCTTGATTGTTTAATAAAAGCATACTAGAAATACTAGATAATAATATAAATATCCTTTGTGTTTGCTCATATAAACGGTGTTTCTGTGCAAGCTGCAATTTCTTCTGCATGGTGTACAGTCTAACCTTAGTATGTCTATGTACCTCCACCCCTCTTCAGCTTTAAGACTCATATCAATTGCTGACCGAAGCTTTTTATCCCAATGCCACACCTTTCTTTCTCGCTCTCCTTGTTTTGTCTCAGATCCAGCATAAGGCTGGTGGACTCAAAAAGCTTGTATGCAACCTGTTGACCTTTCACCTGGTCTGAATCAAGGTGCCATCCTACCACTACCATTGACCATTTCTAACAAGTCAATATGATTATTGGCCTCTTTCTGCTTTGGAGAATATGGAATTTCAACCTCAACGGCTGCATCCACACGGGTGATTCCCCATTCCACACCTATTGCTGCTGCGAAGGCAGAGGCATTTGCAGCCGCAATGGAGCATGCACACAGAGACAGGTCGTGGCTCAGTAGTAGAGCACCTGCTTATCATGCAGAAGATCTCAGGTTCAATCTCCATCATCTCCAGTTAGAAGGACCAGGCAGTAGGTGATGTGAAAGACCTCTGCCCGAGACCTTGGAGAGCCACTGCCAGTCTGAGTAGACAATACTGACCTTGATGAATCAATGGCCTGATTCAGCATGAGGCAGCTTTATAGATTCATATGTGTTCAGAGGGATTCTGGTCCTTTCTGCACTTGGATCTCATCCCTGGTTTTATCAGAGTTCAACTCATGACACAATATCTGGCATTTATCCCTGGTTATAACAGCATCCGTTTATCCCAGGACATGTGTGGGGCAAAACCAGGGTGACCTCAATGTAATGTGAAAACAAAAAATACCCTGAGATAATTACAGGAGTGAACTCGAGGGTCATGTAGAATGTAAGTTCAGGGACAGGGTGAACCAGGATTTAAGGTCCAGTGCGAAATCCCTGTCTCAGTGTTTTCCTCCCTATCTTCTCATACTTACCAGTCATGTGTCCCCCCCTCCCCCCACACACACTGCTGCTGGAGAGCTTTTTGCTAGCTTTTTAAAAAATCAGTATTTATTTATTTATTTATTTATTTGATTCCATTTATACCCTGCCCTCCTCGCCAGAGCGGGCTCAGGGCGGCTTACATATGAATTAAAACACATAAATAATATGGAATTATTCAGGAGACCCTCAAAATGGATATAGGACTATGTACTGAGGTCAAGTACCTACCATACCAGAGTCAGGCTGTCAGCTGTAGTGGGGTGAAAGACTGAAGTGCTAGAGGGGCCCCAAAATACCTGACACCCTAGGGGCCCGGCCATGGGTTAATACGGCCCTGATTATGAATGAAGATTCTACATTACATTTGTTAATACATTTGAAAACAATGAGAGGTCTTTACCTCCAGGGAAACTGTGCCTCCAGCCACTAATTGACACTCCCCACCTTGGCTTCTGTTAACTCCTTAGCTAGTTCATCATCGAAAAATAATATCCAACTCTGTGTTCAGGTGGGCAGCCATGTTGGTCTGAAGCAACAGAACAAAGTTTGAGTCCAGTGGCACCTTTGAGACCAACAAAGTTTAATTCTGGGTGTAAACTGAATATATAAGGATTATTTAAAAAAACCAGCCGACTCCGAAGACCACCGGAAGAAGAAGAAGAGCCGAAGCCGAAGCCGGGCCGAAGCCGAGCCGAAGAACAGCGAGTCCCACCATTGGGTGCCAGTAGGGCAGTCCCCACCCCTGACGATGTGGCCATAGATAGGGATAAAATGAAATTGTGTAAGCTGCTCAGAGACCCCTCGGGGTTCGAGCGGGATACAAGTTGAAAGCATGCATAAATAAATAAATAAATAAATAACAAAGCCGAGAATGTATGTAGGATATGCAAAGTGGTACATTGTCTCATAATTCCTTACAAGAACCCCAGATAAGTGTTTAAGATATTTAAGTATTTTCACCTGTGACTGCTGCCAGGAAGCTCAGGCTGTGATACAACGTCTGGCATAAGGCCTCTCAATGAATACATAGCAGAGGTGAGGTTTGCTTCAGGAATTTCCTGGTCCCTCAGACACTAATGCAGGGGTCCCCAAACTTGCTGAGCCTGTGGGCACTTTGTGAATTCCGAGACAGAGTAGTGGGTGCTGCCACAAAATCACTGTCACGGGGAAATGGGATCAATCACAAAATGGTTACCATGCACACTGTTCAAGAAAGGATGGGTGGTTCTAGGCGTTCTCTTCTGGTGGAGGCAACTGTTTTCAGATGGGTGCTCCTTGAAGACAAAAATGGAGGACTGGATGATGTTGTAATTCTCTAGTTTAGCTGGCTTCTTAATAGTGACAACTGGGGACCTGGTTTTTCACTGCTGTGCTGGAGGCTGAATCAGGTGGAAACACTCTTGATTAGCTTTATCAACCTAAGACCCATTTACATGCAAAGTGGAGCACCTTAGAAGAGGGAGGGGGCTGTGAAGGGAGGGACCATGGCTCAGTGGCAGAGCATCTGCTTGACATGAAGAAGGTCCCGGTTCAGTCTCAAGCACCTCCCCCTAAAAGGAACAGGTGGTAGATGATGTGACCTTCCATATGAAGAGCAGCTGCCAGCCTGAGTAGACAATGCTTACCTTGAAGGACTGATAGTCTGATTCAGCATAAATCTGTTCCATGTGTTCAACAGAAGGCTGGTTTTTAGGGTTGCCAAACCCCCCAGTTTGCCAGGGGTCCCCCGTTTTTTTTGGGGGGGGTTCTACCTGCCCCCAACACCCACAGCCACCCTTCTCCCTTCTCTCTGCCTTTAAGTTCATGGAACCCGCGTTTCCTCCCAAGCCCGATGTCCGCTTGAGATCAGGCTTGCAGGGAAATGCCAGCTCCGTGCACTTAAAAGGGAAACGCCAGCTCCGTGTACTTAAAAGGGAAACACCAGCTCCTTTAAGTGCAGGGAACTGGCGTTTCTGGAGATCAGGCGCTCGGGCGGGCAGGCAGTGGACATCCCCAATGTGATGTCATCACATCGGTGATGCCCCGCCCCCTCCAGGAACTCCCCCAAAGTCCCCCATTGGGGGTGGAAGATGGACTTGGCAACCCTTTGCCTGTGTGTAATCAATAAAACTGATGTTTACCTAAGGTTATCTAATAAGCCTTGATGTGTTTAGAAACCGAAACACTGGCATCCCCAATTAGGATGCTCACCTTTTTCAGCAGAGAGGAACAGAACTGGTGTTCCATTCCCTCTATTACTTAGTTTCAATAGCATGTGGGATATAGAGGGATTTTTGCAGACCAGGACATATTAAGCTAATGCGGAACTTGAATTCTAGCTGGGGAAACAGATCTCTCTGAGGATTATCTTCTAAATTAATTAGTTTTTGAATCTACCCATTTTGGGGCCTCTACTCATCTTTATGAAACAGTTGCCATTTTTTTTACTCATTATGTGCCAATCTATGGCAAATTTTTCACCACTGATTTCACACACACACACACACCACATTAAATTGGAACCTGGGTATAGGCAATACTGGGGATTGCAAGAAGTTCGTGAGAAAATGGATAAAGCAATCAGTTTAGAAGAGCAAGCAACCTTGGTATAGGTAATACTAGGAACTGCAAAGAGTTTACAAGAAAAGGGATCAGGCAATCGGATTAGACAAGCAACCCAAAGCCGGATGTGTGAGTCACTGGCAAGTGTATGCACTCGTTTAGTGAGTATTCCTGTGTCTTCTGAGGAATTTTGACACCCACCCACCCACCCCCGCAACCACCAACGCACACAACCCCCTCAAGCAGTTGCCTAATTCATCTCTATGGCTGGGCCTAATTCACGATGGCTTGAATCCTATTACTCTGTTAAGTGTGAAGCTTTCCATTGGCCTAAGGAGCATTTGAGAAAGGTTCCTTAAGTCCAAGGAAGGATTCAGATTTGGATCAGCGGAGTGGCAGGATACAGATCAATGTTTTGAGCAACGTTTATCCCCATGCTTGCAACTTAAGTTCTGATATCTCTCAAGCTGATGGAAGATGGCAGACTCCTCAGAATGCTGCCATTGCATTTGGAAGCCTTCCAGGTATGTTTGGGATCCAAGTCTGATTATCTTTCCTGGTCCTGACTGGTCTCTTGAACTATATTCATCCCCATCTGCTTTTCAGCTCCCCCAGTTCCATATCAAAGGAAGTCCTTCTGTTTCACTTCAGTGTAAGGCTTCCCTTTGATTTTGGTCTCCCATGGCACTGAAGCTATACATAATGGGTTGGGTCTCATGGATCCATGCTGCTAACAGAGGTGCTGACCCAAGAGGGAAGGCTCCTTACACTGTCCAGGAAGGCTCCTTCCATTAGAGGAAAGTACCTCCACTAGTAAAATGGATCCACAGGACCCAACCATGTAATCCTCAACATCTGATAAACAGTGTGATTCTCTAGTACTTAAGAGAGTTCAAAGTGCTTCACATACATCATGGTAAATTACCATTCACAGGCCAGTTGGCCATCATGGCCACCAGGTAAAGTCCCAAAGGGCCAATGGCTAGGGGACTGCTGCTTCTGACCCAGCATGAGCTGCCACCAGTCATAGAATCATAGAGCTGGAAGGGGCCTCCAGGGTCATCTAGTCCAACTCCCTGCACAATGCAAAAAATCCACAACTACCTTCCCCCCAAACTCCCAGTGACCCCTGCTCCATACCTAGAAGATGGCAAAAAAAAAAAAATCCTCCAGGATCCCTGGCCAAACTGGGCTAGAGAAAAAATGCTTCCTGAGCCCAAAGAGGGGTGCTGCTAGAAACTAATACTGCTCAGAGAAGTGGCATAGCAGTGGCCACTTTTCCTGTCTGGCCAGCCAGCCCAGTGGCAGTGCCAGAGCCTTGTCAGGAACCACATGAATCTTGTCCAGCTGGCCTTCCTCTACCAGGTGGGCAGGTCAGTGGAAGCATGGGGACTCTTCCCAGGCCATTTTAACTTCTGAGTCCAGCCCTGGCACCATTACAGGGGATGTATCAAGCAATTAGACTTTGAATCCCTAGCACCTGACAGGACAGATAAAATTGTTCTATCACATAATCAACAGCTGTATCCACATTCTGTTCCTCTGCACCAACTTCCTTGTTTTGTTCCAACAGGGTTATCCAGATAGAGCAAGCCCCTGGTCTTTGCCTAATGGGAGAGAATCCTCAACTGGAGGCCGGACCAACAAGGTGCGGAGGCGGACCGACACGGCAGGCCAGAGCCTGACTTGGACGGAGGCCGCTGCGAGCATGCACGGAAACACGGAGTGGTCCATGCCTGGAGGCGGAACAGCGAAGACCTGCGCCGGAGGAGGGTCGCCGCCGGACTGTCCCCTCACAAAATAAAGAAGATCTGATACAACAGGATAAGGGTGCCTGGTAGGCTTCTCACCTTCCCCTGCATATGTGGTCCTAGATTAGATTGGTTAAATTGGAATTGTAAGCCGCTCAGAGCCCCTAGGGGGTGAGCGGGATAGAAGCCGAAGGAATAAATAAATAAAATAAAATAAACTGGGCAATCTCCCCATCCAGTTTTGTGTCATACCATTAGTATCATCACTGTTACTACCTAAATGAGGAGTGTAACACAGAGTTACCGATTTACCAAATATTCAGTGATTTTGATACCTGCTGTAGCGAGCATGTTTGATGTGCCCAAACCAATTTACAGTAAAATATTCATCTTGATAAATGTGCATGTTGTTCCCATGATTTCATTTATAGACATCTATGACATCTCCATGTCTGGTATAACATTGCGACATCATGAACAAAACCCACATAGGTTGCCTGCCACCGCCAATCAATGCAGCAGTGAGGGCAAATAAGGCCACAAACAGTTACCATCAAAAATGGCTGTAAACAGGATGTTCTCAACATAAAAAGTGAACACAAAGCAAGCCATGCTACTTTGATTCAGCCAAAAACTCATAGAGGCAATTTGCTATTTGTTGTTGTTCCTTGTTGTTTCCTAACAGATATCATCTACAATGATGCATGAGCAGATTTCTCTGGGACACTTTTAGGAGCTTGTTCAGAGGACAGTATCTTGAACTCCCAATTGGGAACAGTCAGCCTGGAGTAAGTCAAGGTTCCCTAGAAAGGAAAGGTCTCTTTTTCTTGTGATGTGCCTCCATGTCTGTCCCACCCATTGGAGGTCTGCTGAGTAGGACTGCATAGTCTATGGGGGAACCATGTGAAACAGAAGAGGCTGGCTGTTACACAGCACCTAGTCACCTATGCTGAAGGAAAACCATGTCCAGATGATTGAACAGGAAGTGTTTGTAAACTGAAAGAAAGTCAGTTCTTTTTGTTTGGTTGTTTGTTTTTCACTCAGGATACAAGATGCAAATAACTGATGAAGGCCACGATCACACGTCCGATGATTGACAGGTGGATTTTACGGGTGTGTTCACGCTGGCACATCTGGCCAGTGTCCCGCACCCATCAGAGACCCGTAGGAGGCAGCCAAAGAAGTGCAGTTAAAAACCACCAGGTAAACTGCACTATCAAGCGACGGTGTGACGGCTGAGGACAGAGTTCCTGGGGTAATCGCCCCAGCGTGCTCCAATGACATCATTGAGCCCTTCAGGAAGCAGGCTGGCGTCACTGAGCCCTCGAGGGAGCAGGCTGCAAGGTAAATACTCCGCTTCACCCGCCGTTGCATGCGATCACGCAGCGGCGGGGCAAAATACTGCGCCCCCAAAAACCTCCCTCCCCCTGCACGTTTTCTGCCACATCTGACCAGGACCACAAAGAGCCAACAACTAGGCTGTGATGTTTCAAATAGTAAGGAATTTCCATGGTCTGGATGTCAGGCATCGTCAGCATCACTTTAATTAGACTTCCAATCTGCAAAGTTGGCGCCACCTGTGAGTATCCTCAGATAGGCCAGGAACCCACAATGCAACTGGAAATCCATCAGCATCCAAGGAAAGGGTGGGAAGCTATACCAAAGGTGGGCCACCAGCAGAGAAGATAAGCCCCACAGAAACCACCAAACAGTGAGAAGGGCCCCCCACAGATTCAGTTGTGGATTTAATGCTCCACTGTGGAATTCCTTGAAAACATGCAGAGGCTGCCTGGATGAATTGTGGCTTCCTCACGCTGGATCGTAAAAAATAAAGCATCTCATGAATGTCTGCAGAGGCTGGCAGTATTAGCATGACAGTGTGCTGGTTTGGGTTCTACCGCTCAACCGCTGGTATTTTCATTGACCTCCCGTCCTGTTTGATTTTGCCAAGGGAAATAAACAAACAGCCTGGCAGCAGAGAAATGTCTTTATACGACATTATTCAGGATTGATCCGTTGTGAAACTGTACTCCAACCCTCAAAGCCACAAAATACTGCCCAGTTATTCTAGCCTTGTGTTTTCATAGCTTTCATGCCATTCGGAATAGTTTGCATTATTTCAAACACAGAATAAACAGACATTAAAAACTGCTTGGATTAAAGTAACAGGAAGGAAGATGCTTGGAGTTTAACCCTTTGCTGGGCCACCTGCCTGTACAAAGCAACCTTATTACAACTTCCCCGTATCTTTTGCAGTTCTGCCATCTGGCAAAGTGAACTGGCCTGGGAATGAGAACGGACATGGGGAAGACCGATCAAGAATGAGACAGTAGAGCCACCTGAAACATTGTATTAGAGCCCCCGCCTCGGATGTTATTATGTGAGCACTGATTTTAAATGTAAAACGTAACTTGACTGTTTCATTGGTTTTATTGTTATGTATGGCATCTGCCTCCTGTTAGCTGCCCTGAGCCCAAGTGGAAGGGCGGGATATATGTTTAATAAATAAATAAAATAAATAAATAAATTCTGTTGATAGGGTTGCCAGCCCAAGCCTGGCAAATAGTGGGAGGCTCAGGGCAGCAATGTCCTGGGCACCCTTATGTCACTTCTGGAGAAAACCCAGGAGTGATATAGGGTAGCTCTAGGAATTGCCAGAAATTCTATGATAAAGCCGTGAAAATTCCTCTCATTCCTAGACCTACTCTGTGTCACTTCTGGATTTTCCCCAGAAGTGACACAGTGGTCCAATCTACATTGGTATTTTCACCGTTGTGCCAATGATCTCACACCATCTCACAAATTTCTGTCTGCATTTCATGCCGCATCCACTCTCCTATTGTTTCATCTCAGCATCGGCTGTCTGCATCATTTTATTGACATTTAGTGGTGACTCCAAGGTCCCAAGGTCACTATGGCATCTCACCACCTTATCTGAATGTGGTTTTAAGGTGGTACAACTGCTCCTCCCCACCGTCAAGCCACTGTGAGCAAAAAGCAGACAACTGGAGCTGAATTCTCACCCCCAAAAAATCTTTTCTAAGGAGATATGCAAATTGTCACAAAGAAGCTAACTGAAAATCCAGTCGTCTGCATTTAAAACCAGCCAGGGAACATTTTTCTGTGACCATATTTTGGGGGGCGGGGGGTTGGAAGCATGCCCACCCCTGAACCATTTGTTATTTCCTAAGGCAGTCTCCAGAACCCCCTGCCTGGCAACTGTGGGGTGTTTTGTGTTTTTTACCCAGCTTGTTCCATCTTTCCTGCCCCCCCACCTCCCCCTCTGCCAGGTCACCCCATTTTACTTTCGAGGGGGTCACAGGTGCCATTTCCTCCCTGCAGCACAGCACAGTGCAGTGCCCTGCTGGTGCCCCTGGGAGGCCGCTCCCCACCCCCTCACGATCTTCATAAACAACTTGTGTTCTGATACAGACAGAGGAGAGCTTTATACTGAGCCAAATGGGAAGCTGGTGCCACAGCAGCACAGAACAGCTTTACACAACTGGTGAGAGCCAGTTTGGTGTAGTGGTTAAGTGTGCGGACTCTAATCTGGGAGAACCGGGTTTGATTCCCCACTCCTCCACTTGCACCTGCTGGATGACCTTGGGTCAGTCACAAGCTCTGGCACAGCTATCCTTGAAAAAGAGCAGTTTGTGTCAGAGTTCTCTCAGCCCCACCCACCTCACAGGGTGTCTGTTGTGGGGAGGGGAAGGAAAAGGAGTTTGTAAGCTGCTCTGAGACTCCTTCGGGTACTGAAGGGCGGGGTATAAATCCAATCTCTTCTTCTTCTTCTTCTACATAGCAAATGCAGATTGGGCCAGTGGTGCAGATGACATTGGTGTTTTTAAATTGATTTTTCTCCCACTGCCACTTGAAGCAGCAGCGGGCAAAGATGGCTTGGCAGCATTATCTGTTAACCAATGCAATGGCTTGGAATTAAAGGCCCCAAACCTTTTATTGACAAAGAATAAGCAGTGCTTTTGCCCTAATGCTAGGATAACTGACCAGAGTTACTAACTTCCAGGTGGGGCCTGGAGTTCTCCCAGAATTTATCTTTATTTATTTTTGAATTTATACCCCGCCCTCCCCGAAGGCTCAAGGCGGCTCACAAGGGGCAAAAATGCCCAAGTTAAAACATTAAAACAGTACAGAATAATATAAAATACAACAATACAATTTACTAAAATTTGCTTTACGGTGCTCTAAAATTATTTAACTATAAAAGTACAAGATGGGATTCTAAAATTATTAACCAGCAACAGTAATAACAATAAATATAGTAGCAACAATATACATCCATACAGCGTTGACCTCTGCCAGGCACGTCTCACACCCCGAATAGTCCCCGCTCTAAGGATGGTCAATTTGTGGGCCTAGTGAGGGGAGCGTAGATAGAATGATGGTGACATAATGATGATGGCATAAGGATGGTAGTGGCGGCGGCTCCTACTCAAAAGCCTGGCGGAAGAGCTCCGTTTTGCAGGCCCTGCGGAACTGCACTAAGTCCTGCAGGGCCCGGATCTCTTCTGGGAGCTCATTCCACCAGGTAGGAGCTGCCACCGAAAATGCCCTAGCCCTGGTAACCACAAACTTGATGTTTCTGGGGCCTGGAATGTCCAGGAGATTTTGGTTCCCCGACCGTAGTGCCCTTGGGGGAACATGCGGGGAATTTTAACTGATCTTCAGACTACAGAAATCTGTTCCACTGGACGTGTAAGAAAGGGACACAAGAACTAAGCACTGATGCAACCCTTCCTGCCCTCCCTCTCATGATCTGCCTAAGTTCACAGAATCGGCATTGCTGTCAGATGGCCATCTAGCCTCTGTTTGAAAACCTCCAAAGAAGGAGAGCCCGCCATCTCCCTCGGAAGCCTGTTCCATTGAGGAACCACTCTAACTGTCAGGAAGTTATCCCTAATGTTTAGCCAAAATCTCTTTTGATTTCATTTCAACCCATTGGCCATCTAGCCTCTTTTTGAAAACCTCCAAAGAAGGAGGGCTCGCCACCTCCTGAGGAAGCCTGTTCCACTGAGGAACCACCCTGTCAGGAAGTTATTCCTAATATTTAGCCGAAAACTCTTTTGATTTAATTTCAACCCATTGGTTCTGGTCTGAGCTTCTGGGGCAACAGAAAACAATCTGCACCATCCTCTATAGGACAGCCCTTCAAGTACTTGAATATGGTTATCATATCACATCTTAGTTGTCTCCTCTCCAGACTAAACATACCGAGCTACCTAAATGCAGAACTTTACATTTATCCCAACTGAAATTCATTTTATCTGTTTTAGCCCAGTTTTCCAGCTAACCATCCTCAATGAGAACAGTGGGGGTAAAAACAAAGTAAATAAATATGTACCACTGATGCAATAATAATTCTATCAAAGCTGATGAATGTAACCAGGGAACAACACAACTAATGTTTTATCCCGTGTAGAACTCAGGCCAGAAACTGCAAGACAGTAGACATACAGATCCTCCTTGCAAGTAGAGGCACCATCTTCCAGCAGAAGGCTATTTGAGCTCTGGCATCATGGGAAGGCTTTTTTCCAGCAGAAGGAAGTGGCTTCTCCAGCCGAATGAATCCACAAGATCCATCCCACAGTGTATACAAAACCGAGTAACATCCTAAGCCCTTAGACCCCTTGCCTGATTCAAAGGAATTCAGTCAAGCAAACATAAAACTTGCTTCCTTGGAGAAGATAAATAGGAGAAAGATGGTTGAATCATCCAAACTGTTTTTGCTTCCTGAAGAATCCAGCTCTCTCCCTTGGGGCTTTTTCTCTTTAAAAAAGTGCGTGTGAAAATTTTATGAAGCAGAACTAAAAGCGATACCTGTGTTCGAAAACAAAGGACTGTCTTCATTTCTTTTCCAAGGGTATGTTCTGTAATTGCTCCAAAGGAATATTGCTAATGGCAAAATATCTCTTCCAAGGTTTGGGATTTACAACCGCTGGCAGTGTTTTCTGTGTGTAATTGTTTTGGGAACAATCTGCCTGGTGTTTGCTGCCAAGCCCCCACCACCCTGCAAACTCAAAGGGAATCGTTGTGCTGACATTTCTGCCATGATTGGGGGCTATTCTATCCTGGTATAATGTAGATGTTGCACTTTTGATACGGCAAAAAAGAAGAAGAATTATCCCGGGCAAGTTGAATGCTGAAGCTTCTGAAGAAAACAAAGACGGTTAATTGAATCCCATCAATGACCGTTCAATAGCAACAGTCCAATTAATTTTATTCCAAACATCCGCTGCAAGTCTCAGCGAAGGATTCAAGGTGCTACTTGCCCGTAACAAATGTTGAAGTGTCACTAGGTGGGCTGGAGTCTTTACATTGCTTCTGGCTGGAAGGTGTGACATCCCTTCCAGTGTTTCCACGTGGCTCATCTGAAGTACAGCTCATAACATTTTTGCCATGCCAGGATCCCTTCCAGTCAGGCAGAGAGCGCTCAGGTGCAACCCTGGAATTGCCTGCAGCCATGTGTGATCCAGGACCCCACAGGGCTGCCATCCTCCTGGAGGTGATAAGCAAGCTCCAGCTTTGTACCCCAAAATGACATCATTGCACCTCAAAGAATCACACAACTCTATAGTAAAAAAAAATTCCATTGAGATGGGCAAATTCCTAGACTGTCCTGGCATTGCTTCCAGGTGCAAATGTTCCTGGAATGCACCTCTCACGCTGCACATTGCCCCATTCGCACCCTTTTATCATCACCTTCCAAGAATGGCAGCTGAGCCTATCTTGAGCCCATTCTAGGCTTTGGAGGATCAAGACTGGTTTTAGGTTGGCTGGTGCCTACTGCTCAGAATGGAGCTCTCCTCAGCAAAGGCAGTGGCTTGTTTCCCTTGTTCAGTCTGTGTATGTGATTATGTCTCTGCGCGTGCATGCTCATGCACATGTATTTCTTTAAAATATTTTTGCAGCCTTTCCACCCAACTTAGCGTCCACAAGGTAGTGAATAACCACGAACATTAAGATCAGCTTTAAAAGTACGTGTGTGCATACATATAAAAGCAACAATTAAGCAAAGCATATAAACATGTACTGGGCTTTTTTTCTTTCTCTTTTGAAAAAGAGGTGCCGGAACTCTCAAGAGGGAAATGAAGTTTTCAGTCTATATACTGAAAATTCATGAACTTTTAACATTTTTTAAAGAATTTTGTCAAAGAGGTTCCGGAACGCCATTCCAGTGCATTACCCCAGAAAAAAAGCCCTGAACATACACAGGAAGGAAAGGCAATGAGATAACTCCAGTCATCTTCAAAGGCCCTGCTTCAGTCGCCCCTGCTATCTGAGACGGTCTTCTCCGTCGTGGCACCAAAACTTTGAAATTCCCTCCCCAGGAAGATTCTTCTGTCTTCTGCCAGCAGGTGAAGACTTTTTTTGTTTCATTTGGCATAACCCCCCCCCCCAATAAACTCGTTGGCTTCCTCAGTGGTTCCGGTATTGTATATTTATGTGTTTTTATTGAATTATTTTATTATTTTACATGCTGTTCTTCATTGTTCAAATGTTTTGATGTTTTTATGCTCACCACCTTGGGGACCCTGATCAGGTGGAAAGGTGGCATAAAAATGTTTTAAATAAATAATCAATAAAACACTCCACTCATTGGTGGAAGAAAATGATAGAAAAGGACATATAAATTTCCCCCCCGGGGGGTCCATAGCCACCCCCTCTTGTCTCAGATGACAGGGACATCTGAAGCTGAGCCCATGAAGATGACTGCAGTTCACTCCAGTCAGCATTTTGGCCACAACATTTGATACTAATTGTATCCTCTGGACACTCTTCAGGGGCAGCCCCATGTATAGTATTTTGCAGTAATCTAACATAGCACATGCATTTTATGGGGAAAGTACCTGCCTTTCCTTGGGACACTTATAGTTTCCATGTTGTGTGCAACAGTGGTGGATCAGGAATGCAGGAAACAGCTACCTGGACAAGCCCTTAAAGGGGAAACAGGCTTAAATCCCCCAAATTATGGGCCTAGCTCAGTGCGTTCCACTGACTGAGAAAACAGCAGAAACCACCAAAAACAGCAGTAGTCCTAGCATTGCCATCTAGAGGGAGGGAGAGTGGAAGGGAGGTACTAAGTTCTCTCCTGTTACTAAGAAATAAGCAACAATAAATGCCCTTAAAATAAGCTGCTTCTTTCCCCTGTTTCTCATAAGTTTATCAAAGAGTAAGCCTTTGAACCATGCTCTGAATCTATCCACTCTCCTAAGAGAGCCAGTGTGTTACAAGAGTTAGCATGCTGGGATAGGACTGGGGAGACACCCCCTTCTCTGTCCTGAAGCTCACCAGATGGCCTTGAGCCAGTGCCTCTCTCTCTCAGCCCAGCCTACTTCTCACAGTTGTTGTGAGGGTAAAATGGAGGAGGGAAGATAGGGATGCCAGCCTCCAGGTGGGACTTGGGGATCCCCCAGAATTACAGCTCATTTGCAGACTACAGAGATCAGTTCCCCTGAAGAAAATGGATGCTTTGGAGGGTGGACTCTGTGGCATTGTGCCCCACTGTGGTCTCTGTCCTTCCCAGGCTCTGTCCCAAAATCTCCAGGAGTTTCCCAACCCGGATCTGGCAACCCTACCTCCCCATCCCCCACCAGTGGCCAAGGTGGCCCTGGTAACCCTAAGGGAGGACCATATGCACTACCTTGAACTCCTCAGTAGAAGGTCAGATGAGCAGAAAGACAGACAGTGTGAGAGACTGAATTTCCCCCCACAATGGAAACCTTAAGAGTGTCGTGTGGATTTTATCAATGACTAAGTACTTCATATTTGGTTCCTGGTTAGATGGGCGCAGTGGTGTGATATCTGCTTGGCATGCAGAAAGCCCTAGGTTTAATCCCTGGCATTGCCACTTAAAAATAAGGTAGTAGGTGATGGGAAAGACCTTTACC
Organism: Gekko japonicus; assembly: GCF_001447785.1. Taxonomy (NCBI): domain Eukaryota; kingdom Metazoa; phylum Chordata; class Lepidosauria; order Squamata; family Gekkonidae; genus Gekko; species Gekko japonicus. The sequence continues at coordinate 183,432 of NW_015177015.1, read as the reverse complement.
TGAAACCCTGGAGAGTCAATGCCAGTCTGAGTAGGCAAGATTGACCTTGATGGACCAACAGCCTGATTCACTATACATGTTATTCTGGGATGGTACATATTTCTACTTCGGTGATTTATGGGGTCCTTTCTCCCCTCCCTAGTTCAATGGGCACAGTCCCCACCCAAGGGGGCTTCTCCTCAGGCAACCAAGTACTTGTCCATAGCTCTCTCTGATGACTTCATTCATTCATTCATTCATTCAGTCATTCATTTTTTATTCTACTATTTGTCCCATGGGTCCCCAAAGAAGCCAGCATATATAAAAACACAATGCAAATATTATTACAATTCAAAATTAAAAACAAACCAATCAAAAGCAGGAGGAGACATCGGTTCTCACCCCTAGCAGCTCCAACCATTTCCTCTAGGCCTTCATGGCTGTAGTGGTTAGAGTGTAGTACTAGGATCTAGGAGAACCAGATTCCAGTCCCCAGTCTGCCATGGAAGCTCACTGGGTGACCTTGGGCCTGTCTGTATAAAAATATTGATTTCTAAAAGTCTCCTGCCTTCTCCTCTAATGTCTTTCTGATAACATGCTGTGGCTTGTTTCCTGTTGAAGCCAAATGGCCTCAATAGCCATGCCATAAACCCACATTCTTTCACACTTTCATGCCAAAAGCCAGACCTCATGGCTACACATTCTGGCCCTACATGTGACAAGTCACGTACTAAATGAAGTAGCTGGAGTTTGGGTCACCTGACTGCAGGAGGGGCTCCAAACTTCTAGCCAGTCCTATGTTGCAGCTATGACAACCAAAAATTGGGCACACCCCTGTCCACTCGTGGTTGGCTGGATGGCCACAGATAATCATGACTAGATTGGGGTTTAATTGGGAATGAGAGCTTGCTTGCTCTGGCTGCTCTCTTGCTTAGCTCTCTCTCCTTCCTCGTGCTGCCTGTTTTATTGCAGCTGGAAATGCTGCCTCATGAGAGACAAAAAGTTGCTTTGTGAACTGGAGCACATGGGTGCAAGGATGGGATTTCTCCTTAAATCTCTGGTAGTCTATGCTAATCTCTGTACTGAATAAAAATTATTCTTGTTTCTAAATGGTCTCTGATGTTGTACCTGAGTTCTAAGTCTAAATCTTGTAGCCTAACGCTCACACCACACATGCTACCTTAGTAAGAGTGTGCATCTCTGAATGAGTTGCTAATGTGTTAAATTCCAGATGCCAACTGAGAGTTTGCACCTCTAATCTCAGGTTGGGGGGAACTACTGTAGAGGTTCTGGTGGCAAGTTGTTCTGAACACCAGAGAGGGTATAGACTACCTCTGGGTTTGTTGTTTAATGTACTGAAAAAGTACAAGATTCCCTCCCATTCCTGGACTGGCTTGGGTGGGCAAAATCCTGTACACTGTCACACACTCTCAGCCTGACCTACCTCACAGGGTCATTGTGAGGATAAAACATGGAAGGGAACAATGTAAGGTGGAGCTGGAGATTTCCAGGAATTACAACTGACCTCCAGAGAACAGTTCCCCCGGCAAAAATGGCTGCTTTGTCAGGTGGAGTCTATGGCATGATACCCCACTGAGGTCCCTTCCCTTCCCAAACCCTGCTCTCCTGAGGCTCCACCCCCCAAATCTCCAGGAATTTCCCCAACCCAGAGTTGACAGCCCTAGAAAGGGTGCAAATATAAAATCGACAGATTTCAATTTGGCAACAAGATCAGTGGTTTGAAGATTTAATTTTTCCCAAAAAGAATTTTCCCAAAGCAAATGCCGGTATTTTCTCAGCAGACTAGATGGACAATAAATTACAGTGTTAGACATAACTATTCCTCATTTGCCACAATACTCATGCCCTATTGTATCCAGTTGGGCGGGGGGAGTAGTCCGAAATTGAGATGATAGTATTATGAGAAATTGCCATCTTGGATTTTTATATATACTGGAATTTCTACTAGGCTATATATGAATTTTAATGTTTTGTATTTTATGACTTTGGGTCTTGTACATTGACCAGAGCCCAGCATAAACTGGGATAGGGTGATTAATAAATCTAATAAATAAATTTAAAAAATAAATAAATAAGATCTGACCAGATCAGGCTGGTGATCCATGTCAGGGCATCCAGTTTGAAACAGATGACCTTAAATGTCATCCTTTTACAAGCTTTATAACTCTTTCCTAGCTTTGCAAGAGAGTCCAGTTTGGACTTTAACGTTAATCGATATTTGCATTACATTCCTATTTCAGATTATGTATTTAAAAGCAGCTGCCTAATAGAACTGGAACGTTTTCCAAAACTGAAACCTCCACTTTAAAATTCCAATTACTGGTTTAATTTTTTTTTCTTTTTTAAAAAAATTACAAATGACTTCTTTTGATCTGCTCTGTAACCAGCAGGCTTGCTTCGAGGATGGAGAGCAAGAGATCCCAGGCATGTTTTGAGAGGGAAAGGGAGGACAGGATTTGATCGGACTCCAAATTCTAATTCTGGAGGGAGAGAGAGAGGGAGAGAGAGTGATGACAGAGCTCAACAAACACAAACAGATGTAAGGAGAAGGGTGCAGGTTTTAATTGATACTGGCTGAAAGAATAATTGCGCTTTTCCCGACATTCAGCAACTCCGCGCGGCTGCCTGATTGGCACGAGCTCTAAAATGAGAGGGCTCTGCTGCTGCGGCTGCGGCTGTATCCGTCCCTCCCTCGTTCCTGACACTTTTGCTTAATTGACTGATGAGCAAAAGCCGCTGTCTGTGCTTGGCGGTGATGCGAGGCCCAGGTGCCTGCTTCTTCTAGGCTGCCATAAACCCAGTTCTCGGCAGAGCTTTGTTTCGCTGGGTTGAGCTCGCTTCGCTCGATGGTTCCTGTGCATGGCTGAGAACATTTGGCACACTCCTGCAGCATCCTTTCTTTTCCTGTTGCAAACTCCATGTCGGTCATGAAGCTGTCAGCAAGGACAGTCTTGTCCCCAGGCAGTGGTGACAGTCAGACACGACTCACCCTGGGTGTGGCACTTCCTATTTTCTCAATTAAGGAAGATAAAAGGATCAGCTCCTCTCAACCAATTGTGCCGATTCACACACTGAGGAGGATGCAGGTTCTGTCTGGGGTCCCCACCAGTGTTCCCTCTAAGCTGAGTTAGTGTGAGCTAGCTCACCATTTTTTTTAGCCACTGGCTCACACATTTTTTGTCCTAGCTCAGGAAGGATGGCTCCAGAGAAAACTGATTTATGCCGTAGCCAAATCGCTCATGCACAACTTTGATGCCAGTAGTTCACAAAGTAGAATTTTTGCTCACAAGACTCTATACCTTAGAGGGAGCACTGGTCTCCACTAGGGTTGCCAGTCTCCAGGTGGTAACCACACCGAATGGAAATACAGTGAACGCAGTTATGCAAACCGATAAACAGAATAATCTACCACGCCACACAAATTACACTAGAGATTTCTGTCCTCTTATACAGTTCTAATTACAATTATAAACAATACACCCAATAATGGTTTTGCCACCGTGCATAAATAACATCTACACCAGTTGAATGGTGACCTAATAGTCCTTATCATAGAATCATCAAATGTTAGAGTTGGAAGGGACCTTGCAGGTCATCTAGTCCAACCCCCTACACTCTGCAGGAGCATACCTGAAAGATAGCCCTACATACCTACAACATACCAGAAAGATGGTTGTCCAGCCTCCGCTTGAAAACGTCCAGCGAAGGAGCATCCACCACCTCCCGAGGTGGACTGTTCCACTGCTCAACCACTCTTACAGTTAGGAAGTTTCTCCTGATATTTAGCCGGTAACAACTCCCTTGTAATTTCCACCCATTAGATCTAGTCTTGCAATCCTTGAAAGTACAAGTTTTTCTTTAGGAGGATGCAGTCACCAGCTCACGATGCAGAGAGGTGTTTCAAACAGAAAACACAAAACAGACGGCACGGACTCAGGAATAGCCACGTCATGAACCGAAGGAGCGGCAACGGCACACTTAGGTTGCTTCACTGTTTCTTAAGGCTTTATCAGGCCACCTTCTTTAGTGATGGGGGCCACCAAGCTCTGGTAAGATTCCAAATGATGCATGGTCTACAGATATATTCCAGACAGCTGGCTATCAGGCCACAGTCACACATGTGAGAACTGAGAAGAACCTGGAACTCATGCATGATATAATGTGGGGGACCCCAGACCCGGCCTGCATACTCTGAAATATGTGGATAGATAGACACCTCATTCCTGATATTAGATGGTGGTGGAAAGTGCTGTCAAGTTGCAACCAGGTTTTGACAACCCCATAGGGTTTTCACAGCCAGAGATGACCGGAGTTGTTTTGCCGTTGCCTTCCTCTGCATACCAACCCTGGATGTCTTTGGTGGTCTTTCATCCAAGTACTAATCAGCGTCGACCCTGCTTAGATTCCAAGATCTGTCAAGACTGGGCTAGCCTCGGCCATCCAGGTGAGGGCTGGCATCTGATGAAGAAGGTGAAAAGTAACCTCGAGAAGCATTTTGATGAAGGACGAGCATAAAGAATGATTGCACCAAGAGCAGCAGCAGAAGAAGGGGGGCGGAATCACCATTGTTGTGTCATAAACTCTAAAGGCTGTCAAAATAGAATCACATCATTTGGCTTGGTTTGGGATCATCTAAAGGTCTGTTTTCAGTGTACTTGTGTTCTCAAATGATTTTGCTTTGGGAAAATATTTCCGGAGAAAAATGTCTTCTTAGGAACCCCTGACCATTTGCTGTAGAATCCCTGTGGGTTCTGGGAAGTATTATGGACATTACCCTAGTGGGGGGTGTCAGCCAGGCCTTATGGGCCTGACTTCACAAACTCAAAATGTGCCCTGGATTGTACCATTCTTCTGCAGGTGTGCATGGCAAAAGAAGGTCAACAACTATGAGAACTCTTTCGTTCAGAGAATATTGTGCACGTTATTGATATTTGTATTAAAGAACTTCTGATAAACTTCCAAGGAACCTCCTGGGCTTCTTGGAATGTAATTTGAAAACCACTCCATCATAAAACCACATCATCATATTCACTGTTGCAGAACCTAATAAATGTTAGTCATCCCATCAATGACTCATTTACTTGCAGCACAATTCAAAGCAGAACTGTACCCTTCTAAATCCACTTAAGATCAATGGGCTTACAAGGGTGTAATTCTACTTAGGAGAGGGCTATTGGTCAACCTCCAATATGATATAGGCCACTTAATGAGGCCAGGTCTTCCACTATACCTCCCCCCCCCCCAATTCCTCTCTATGTTTTAACCATAGAGTTTGGGGTGAGTTTCACCCTGGTGTGATGATGTCACTTCTGGTCTTCCACCAGAAGTGATGTTGCATGTCAGCATGATGTTGAGAGAGACTGTCCTTGCCTCAAACTCTTCCTGCAGGTCACCAGAACTGGCTGGCAATCCTAATGTCACTAGTTGCTAATAATGTCCTTTTGCTGTCTCTATTGGTCAAAACATCAGTCTCTTTAAATGGACATAACTATGACATCATGAAAAGCAATACTGGGAACACACAACTGCATCTTCACAGAAGGTGCTTCTGCCTCACACCCTCAAGTAGATTATGGGACAAGCAATCTTGTTAGAAACAGGAGAGAAGGAGTTCAAATCCCACCAAGGGATAAGATGGATATAAGGCAAAGCTCAAGTCTTTGGCCTAAACAGAAGGATCAGGCAGGACTAGAACCCACACCTCATACACTCCATTCCACACAACAAACTGGACATTCTAGGAACAAGGACACACACATAATGAGGGTTGCCAAGTCTTACCATAGAGTTTTCCCTTGGATGACCGTGGCCCCGCCCCGGCGCCCCCAGCTTGCCCGGCGTAGTCACGTAACTTCCGGGTGACGTGCACGTCACGTACTTTGGGGGTGGGGTTCCCCCCAGGGCCCAATCCGTCGGAGGCAGGGAACGGGCCTGTGGGGCGGGGGTTTCCCCGCCCCCCAGGGGGACTTGGCAAGTCTACACATAATGGGGCATCTGAAATCTTCCACTGGCCTGGTATAGAAACTAGCCATGTATACCAGGGTGAGAAAGATTGCAGAGAAAAGGAATGGAAGCTCCAGTATGCAATTTCTGTCAGACCAACAACATTTCCCAGGGTGTTAAAATTCCCTTTGTCAACTACAAATAAGAATGAAGATCCATCAACAGGGCTATACTATAATAAAATGGTTAAGGGAAGCACTTTATAAAGGGAAAGGGACTAGGAATTATACCACTCTGTACAGGATGTTGATTCTAAATACAGGAAGAAAGTTGATTCATTTGAACTGTGGTGTTGGAGAAAAGTTTTATGGATACTATGGACCATCAAAAACACAAACAGATGGATTCTAGATCACATCAAGCCTGAACTCTCCCTAGAAGCTAAATGACTAAACTGAGGCTATCGTACTTTGGTCACATTATAAGAAGACAAGACTTGCTGGCAAAGACAATAATGCTTGCATCAATCTATGCTGCAGTTATTAGATGTCTGTTGGTATGGACTGCCATTGACTTACACTGTGTAACTTGCTTTGAGTCTTAGTGAGAAAGGTGATTTATAGATACAGTAAGTAAGTGAGTAAGTAAATCAATCAATCAATCCAGGTCAGAAGGTGGGAGGGGTCAATTGGAGTCAGGATGCAGAGATGCAAAGTGAAATGTAATCAGCTTAATTAGAGCTGAGAGTCATGCACAAAGTTGGGGAAATGCAGAAAATTAACATCTGTAATGAGATAAGGTGCTGACATGGAAGGTCCATGCTAGCCTGATCTTCTCAGATCTTGGAAGCTAAGCAGGATTGCCCCTCATTAGTACTTAAGAACATAAGAGAAACCATGTTGGATCAGGCCAATGGCCCATCCAGTCCAACACTTTGTGTCATACAGTGGCCAAAAACCAGGTGTCATCAGGAAGTCTAGCGGTGGGGCCAGGACACTAGAAGCCCTCCCATTGTGGCCCCCAAGCCCCAAGAACACAGAGCATCAGTGCCCTAGACATCGTGTTCCATCCATTTTGGCTAATAGCCACTAATGGACCTCTACTCCATATGTTTATCTGATCTGCTCTTGAAGCTGTGCTTGTAGCCGCCACCACCACCTGTGGCAGTGAATTCCACGTGCTAATTACCCTTTGGGTGAAGAAGTACTTCCTTTTATCTGCTCTAAATCTACTGCTCATCAATTTTGTTGAGTGCCCACGAGTTCTTGTATTGTAACAAAGGGAGGAAAGTACTTCTTTTTCTACCTTCTCTATCCCATGCATAATTTTGTAGATCTCTATCATGTCACCCCTCAAGTCATTATTTCTCTGAGCTAAAGAGCCCTAACCTCTTTAACCTTTTTTCATAGGGAAAGTATTCCACCCCCTTAATATTTTGTTGCCTTTTTTTTGCACCTTTTCCAATGTTAAAATATCTTTATTGAGGTACGGTGACCAGAACTATACACAGTATTCCAAATGAGGCCACACCATATGGGGGCATTATGATAGTGGCTGATTTGTTTTCAGTTCCCTTTCTAATAGTCTCCAGCATAGCATTTGCCCTTTTTATTGCAGTCACATACTGAGTCGACATTTTCAGTGAGTTATCTACCATGACTCCAAGATCTTTCTCCTGGTCAGTTACCGCCAGTTCAGGCCCCATCAATGTGTAGTTATAGCTGGGATTTTTGGCTCCAATGTGCATTATTTTGCACTTGCCCATGTTGAACCTCATTTGCCCCACCGACATCCACTTGTCCAGCCTTGACAGATCCCTCTAGAGTGCCTCATGGTCCTCCCTGCTTTTCATCACCCTGAACAACTTTGTGTCATCTGCAAATTTAGCCACTTCACTGCTTACTCTCAACACCAAATCATTAATGAACAAGTTAAAAAGCACCAGACCCAGTACTGAGCTCTGTGGTACCTCATTGTTCACCACCCTCCACTGTGAAAACTGCCCATTTACACTCACTCTCTGTTTCCTGTTAATTAACCAGCTTCTAATCCACAAGAGGACTTGTCCTCTTATCCCATGACTGCTGAGTTTACTTAGAAGCCTTTGATGAAGAACTTTATCAAAAACTTTCTGGAAGTCTAGGTAAACAACATCTATTGGGTCACCCTTATCCATATGCTTGCTCACCACCTCAAAAAAAGGTTAGTCAGACAAGAATCCATGCTGATTTTTCCTCAGTAACTTTTGTGTATCAATGTGCTTACTAATTCTGTCTTTAATAATGGATTCCACCAATTTACGCAGTATCAGCATTAGAGTGACCAGTCTGTAATTTCCTAGATCTCCTCTGGAACCTTTTTAAAAGATGAGGATTATATTAGCTACCATCCAGTCATTGGGAATTGAGGCAGATTTTAGTGATAGGTTGCATATTTTTATCAGGAGATTCACAAGTTCACATCTGAGTTCTTTCAGAACTCTTGGATACATGCCATCTGGGCCTGGTGATTTCTCAGTTTTTAATTTGTCCATCAGTTGTAGGACCTTCTTTCTCATCACCTCAGTCTGACTCAGGCCTTTCAATACCCCTCCCAAAAACAGCAGTTCTGGAGTTGGCAAACACCTCCCATCTTTGACAGTGAAGACAGAGGCAAAAAAAAAAAAAAAGCATCCAGCTTCTCTGCCATTTCCCTATCATCCTTTAGTCATCCTTTTACCCTTTGGTCATCCAAGGGTCCCACTGCCTCCCTGACTGGTTTCTTGCTACTAATGTATTGGAAGATTTTTTTTATTAGTAGTCTTTATGTTTTTTTTGCAAAATGTTCCTCATAGTTCCTTTTTGCCTGTCTGATCACCAACTTGCATTTTATTTGCCAAAGTCTGTGCTCCGTTTTATTTACCTCACTTGGACTTCCACTGCTTAAAGGAATCCTTCTTACCTTTTACTGCTTCCATTATTTTGTTTGTTATCCATGCAGGCCTTTTTAAATACCTATTTGTACATTTCCTAATCTTTCCTTATCTGAGCTTCTAGGATTGTAGTTTTAAATAGTCTCCAAGATTCCTGAAGAGATTTGACCCTCCTTACCTTTCCTTTCACTTTCTCCTTCACAAGCCCCCTCATTTGAGAGAAGTTACCCTTTCTAAAGTTAAATGTGGTTGTGTTGGTCTTTTTTGGATGGGAGACCATCAATGAATACCATGGTCACAAACCACCTCTGTTCCTCTCTTGACTTGAAAATCCTATGGTGTTACCATATCCGCTGCAACTTGATGGCACTTTCTACCACCACACAGGATAAAAGTCATATATCCCTATTCATTTGTGTGTGTTCGGGGGGAGATCATCCCAAACTCATTGTTGAATTCTAGTTTGGCAATCTCACATTGTTATCTCCCTTTGAAGCTTCTCTGTAGTAGAACTGCCATTCTTAGGCCATCAGTGTCCTAGAAGATTAAAATGCTCTCCCACTGGTTTCTGAATATTGTGATTGTTAATGTTACATCACTGATGAAGTGACCTTTCACTCACAAAAGCTTCTACCTGAAAAAAGTTGTTGGTCTTTGAAGTGCTATTGGACTTAAATTTGTTCTACTACACAGCAACCCACCTCAGACTATCTGAGGTGGAATGCCTGTAAAGCTTCTGAGCAGATAGGATCGCCAACTCCAATTTAGGAAGGGAGGGACCTCATGAGGGTATAAAGCCATGGAGTCCCCACTCCAAAAGAGCCATTTTCTCTGGGGTAACTGATCTCTGCAGTCTGGAAAACAGCTGTAATACCAGGAGATCTCCACGCCCCACCTGGAGGCTGGCAACCATAAGGCAAAACAATTTTTGTTCTCCTCCTTGGCTATTTGTACAAAGTGCCCTTTCTTTAAAGTCCCCATCACTAAAGTGCTTACCACAGGGAGAAGAAGCTTAGCTCCCTCTCCCTGCCATTTCCCCAAGCCACCTTGAACCATGAGGAAAGGTGGGATATAAATGTTCTAATAAATAAATAAACAATGGCCCCAGAGAGCCACTATTTGCCCATCAGAAAAGTTACTAAAGGGCCAAAGGGAGCCACCAATGGCTACTCATAAATTTCCCGAATGGGGCAAAAAGCAGCTTCTTAAGGACACTTGAGGTCAGGGAAAGGTCATAGAGAAAGGCTTAATCCCCTTCTTCCCAGAAGCTCCTCTCCAGGGTCCCAGAAGCTCCTCCCCAGACTCCAATGGCACACGGACTATAACCCCCATCACTCCAGGAGGCATGGGCAACAAGGGCCTGTTAGAGCTGCAGGTGATCTACGGTAGCAGCCCCAACAGGAAGAGGAGAGAAGGCAGGCCCTGCACTGCTTGAGCTGCAGGGCATCCCGGAGAGCTGGCACCAGGACCCGGCCAGGGACGAGGCTGGAGCCAAGCCCGCAAAGGGAGCCATGCTCAGAGTGTACAGCCGCAAACCCTCTCACTTGCTCCTCTGAAGGAAGATGGGGATTGGTGGGAGAGGGGAATGGGGCCAATTGGGAGGCTGGTTTAAGCCAGGTGACTCAGGCAAGCCGGGGAGGAAGAGCATGCGTCTCGCAAAGGGGAAGCAGGATGCCTAGAAAGAATCCCTGAGAGTGTGTGAGCTGGAGAGAGGAACAAGGGTGACACTAAGCCCCCCCCCCAGCTATATCTGAGGCCTGTCCTTCTGTCTGTATTGGCTACAAAATCACGTCCTGGAGACCCCAACTCCTCAAACGACCATCCTGGAGGAGCCAGGACCTGACAGCTCAATCTGAAAAGGAGAAGGAGGAGATTGGATTTATCCCCCGCCCTTCACTACCCAAAGGTGTCTCAGAGCGGCTTACAAACTCCTGTCCCTTCCCCTCCCCACAACAGACACCCTGTGAGGTAGGCACGGCTGAGAGAGCTCTGACAGAAACGGCTCCTTTTCAAGGACAGCTCTTGTCAGAACTACGGCTTGCCCAAGGTCATCCAGCCAGGTGCAAGTGGAGGAGTGGGGAATCAAACCCGGTTCTCCCAGATTAGAGTCCGCGCACTTAACCACTACACCAAAAAGGGCTTGCATGTTCCTGCTAAGGGAGTTCTCAGCAGGGAACTCCCAGCACATGTTTTACTGAAAGCTCTTGTGGTGGCCACAAGGGCTTTGTAACATGTGAATCAACCTTGGGCTCTTGCCCTGTGAGTGGAACTTTCCCATATCAGAAACAGGGCTCCAAAGGAATGCAAATGAAGGTTCTCTGAGCCAAACTCGATATGGTAGTAGAAAGGAGGTGGGAACAAAGGAAAGGGGCTGTAGCAGTGGGCAGAAGTGAGGCAATTTGCGGGTGGGGAGAACAGGACCCATCTCCCAAATGTTCTTACTCCTAATGAACCTCCCCCCTGCTTTATATGTGAACAGCCCTGTTGGCCCCCACCCTCATGTTAAGTTTGAACTTCCAGGAAGAAACAGACTAGCAAGATATGTTGGTAAATGTGTCCTGCTCCTGGGATTTTCCAGACTGAGATCTTCCACCGGTATTACATGACTGAATATGCTTGGGGAATTAGGTATGTTTCAACACCAGTTACGAACAGGGAGCCATTTTTTTGATGATCGGCTTGGTTGTCACCCCACCTGTAGCTGTCCGACAGGTTGCTTCACTTCACTGCATTCCCGACAGCACGATATACAACAATTGGCTCTCCCTGCAACGGTGGCCTCCATTTTCCCTGCCGTGCCACCAGAGGGCTTTTTGAGGACTTTTTCAAATAATCAGTATTTGGCTAAGCAGTCCTTTGAGGTGGTAATGTCTGCCAATCAGTTTGGATCTGCAGTGTTCTGGCACATGTTCGGTTTGGGATGGGGGTGGGAAACAAACGCACACCTGTT
>NW_015177015.1:163319-171611 GCF_001447785.1 Gekko japonicus | reverse complement strand
GCAGGCTTCAGGGCTGTTTTTCATGAATTGAACAGACCAAGAGATCAGCTTATGCACGATTGACACCTTCAAACACAGTAAATTCAACTGCCAAACGCATTCAGTATGAAATTTGTGGCATCCCTATGGGAAGGCCACTGGACGACCTTCAGCAAGTCTTCCAAAAAGCAAAGAAACTGAGCTCCTAGCCAAGTCTCATAGCAGGCATTCAGCAACAGCTATTAACCAAAACAATGAATATAGGGGACCCAGTGGAAGGGTGCTTCTGAAGGTGACTCATTTGGGACCATTATGTGTAGGCAGAAAAAGCAAGAACCTTCATCAAAAACATGACATGAATGCCCACAATAGTTTGAGGCCATAGCCTTTTGTATGGAATTATTGGCGGTTTCCAGAAGTGTTTCATAAATGTGGGCCCTTTCTGCACTGTCCTTTTAATCCACGTTCACCGCGGTGTCCTCCAAGCCATTGTGCACTAAAATTGAATTCAACCTTCTTTTTAATCTGGCTTTCCCCCCCACTCTGCACTAAAATCGAGTTCAGCCTTTTTATTCTGCCCCCTCCCCCCAGTTCTGCATAACATGACCTCCAGCCTGCTGTTGCCGCAGGATATTTGGATGCTGTTTTAAATTGCCTCGACTCGAACACTGAGAAAATCTGGAGTGGGAGGCAAATGTGAAAGGACCATAGTTGAAACCAGTTGAATAAATGTTGCAAATTCACCAGGTACATACTCTGTTCCAAATCATCTGACTTTGTAGGGAGGAGTGGGAAATTTATGTGGTCCATAAAGGAACATATTCATATTTCTGAAGAACTCACCTACAAATGTAGATTGTATACCAATTAGCTTGTTGTGACCTTCCCTAAATGTTCATGCATTCTATATTTGGTGCTCCTATACTGCGTGCTGGGAGAGCATGCTGTGCACTAACTTGTTACACACAGGGCCAGACTAGATGTGAGGGGTCCACAAGTCCAACCTCTGCCATTTTAAAGCCCAGTGAGGTGATTTAAAAATGCCACAAAGGCTACAGTGAGGTGGGATGTGGGCTCTTGTTCCCCACCCACACCTTTCCAAGTGCTGAAACAGCCATGCACATAACCCCCATGCTGCCCACACAGCTGTTTCAGAGCCAGCTTGGTGTAGTGGTTAAGAGCAGTGGACTCTAATTTGGAGAACTGGGTTTGATTCCCCACTTCTCTTCCACATGAAGCCAGCTGGGTGACCTTGTGTCAGTCACAGATCTCAGAGCTCTCTTAGCCTCACCTACCCCACAAGGTGTCTGTTGTGGGGAGAGGAAGGGAAGGTGATTGTAAGCCACTCTGAGACTCCTTTGGGTAGTGAAGGGCAGGGTATAAAACCAACTCCTCCTCCTTCTTATCCTCCTCCTCCTCCTCTTCTTCTTCCATGAAGGGAAAACAAGAGCACCTCATCTAGGGTTGCCAGCTGTGGTTTGGGAAATTTCTGGAGATTTGTGGGATGGAGCCTATGGAGGGTGGGGAGAGACTTCATCGGGGGAACAGATCTTTGATGACTGGAGACCAGTTTTAATTTTGGGAGATCTCTAGCCACCATGTGGAGGTTGCAACTCTAGCCTCACTGCATTCATAAATCCATGAACACATGAAGCTGCCTTATACTGACTATATTGAGGCAGACTCAGCATGGGTTCCGTAAAGGGGGAAGATCTTGTCTCACTAACCTGTTAGTGTTCTTTGAGGGGGTGAACAAACATGTGGACAAGGGGGATCCAATAGATATTGTTTACCTTGACTTCCAGAAAGCTTTTGATAAAGTTCCTCATCAAAGGCTCCTAAGTAAGCTCAAAAATCATGGGATAAAAGGACAAGTCCTTTCATGGATCAAAAACTGGCTAATTAATAGGAAACAGAGAGTGAGTATAAATGGGAAATTTTCTCAGTGGAGGGTGGTAAGCAGTGGGGTACCGCAGGGATCAGTACTGGGTCTGATGCTTTTTAACTTGTTTGTTAATGATTTAGATTTGGGAGTAAGCAGTGAAGTGGCTAAATATGTGGATGATACGAAGTTGTTCAGGGTGGGGAAAACCATGGAGGATTGTGAGGCACTCGAAAGGGATCTGTCAAGCAGGGCCAGCTCGTGGTGTTTCTGCACCCTAGGCGAGGCTGCCTTGTGGTACAAATGCCAACCTCCCAGTGGGGCCTGAAGACCTCTGGAGCCAGCCACCCTTTTGCTACCACTGCCACCGCCTCCCCCCCGCAGCTGTCAGACCCAGCGAGCACGCCCCACATGTTCCTGCAGCGCCCTCCAAGATGGAAGAGAGATTTCTCTCGTGCTCTGCTTCTGAAGGCAGTTTGGGAGGGAGGTGGGGGGCGATCCTGTCTCCAGGCGGGGGATGCTCAGCAGATGCCTCTCCCCAATTAGTGAAGTGCTGACACTTGGAGAGCTGCTTGCGGGCTTTTGGCGGTGGTGGGGAGGCACACCTCAGTGCCCCATCCAGGGCCCAGCACTCTAGGCGAATGCCCAGTTGGCCTAGTGGGTGAGCCGGCCCTGCTGTCAAGGATGGGCGAGTGAGCATCAACGTGGCAAATGGGGTTCAATGTGGCTAAGGGCAAAGTGATGCACATTGGAGCCAAAAATCCTAACTATAAATACACATTGATGGGGTCTGAACTGGCAGAGACTGATCAAGAGAGAGATCTTGGAGTTGTAGTAGATAACTCACTGAAAATGTCGAGACAGTGTGTGACTGCAATAAAAAACGCCAATGCTATGCTGGGGATTATTAGGAAGGGTATTGAAAACAGATCAGCCAATATCATAATGCCACTGTATAAATTAATGGTGAGACCTCATTTGGAATACTGTGTACAGTTCTGGTCACCACACCTTAAAAAGGACATTATAGCTTTGGAAAAAGTGCAGAAAAGGGCAACTAGAATGATAAAAGGGTTGGAGCACTTTCCCTATGAAGAAAGGTTAAAGCACTTGGGGTTCTTTAGCTTGGAGAAACGACGACTGAGCGGAGACATGATTGAGGCTTATAAGATTATTCATGGGATAGAGCAGGTACAGAAAGAGGTACTTTTCTCCCTTTCTCACAGTACAAGAACTCGTGGGCACTCCATGAAATTGCTGGGGGATCTGATTAGAACAGATAAAAGGAAGTACTTCTTCACCCAAAGAGTGATTAACACATGGAATTCACTGCCACAAGAGGTGGTGGCAGCTACAAGCATGGACAGCTTCAAGAGGGAATTAGATAAGCATATGGAGCAGTGGTCCATCGGTGGCTATTAGCCACAGGGTATAGATAAGGACTCCGGGGCAAGTGATGCTATTTTTGGTGCTGGGGGGGTCAATAGTGTGAGCGCTCCTAGTGTCCTGGCCCCACTGCTGGACCTCCTGATATCACCTGGTATTTTGGGCCACTGCGTGAGTGTTGGACTGGATGGGCCATTGACCTGATTCAACATTGGCTTCTCTTATGTTCTTATAGCCCATCAAGATCAAATTGACAGTGGCTCTCCAAGGTCTCACGATGAGGTCTTTCACACCAGCTACTGCCTGGTCCCTTTAACTGGAGATGCCAGGGATTGAACCTGCATGACAAGCAAAGGCTCTACCACTGAGCCATGGCCCCTCCCTTATTAGGCTTTTAAAATGGCAGCAGCATCCATGGACACTGTGATGTCTAGTCTGGCCCACAGTCACAATTTTGTGTGGGGAGGACAGGGTCTATCTTGAGGGGTGGGCAAGAGGGCCATTTGGCCTGTACCTCACATTCATGGAGGGCCTCATAATTTAAACTTCTGATGTTATCTTCAAATAAGGTTATACATACAGTTGCAAAAATACACTGACAGGATTGAAAGAAGACATTCATCATGCAACTTTAAATATGTTGAGAAGGAGGCAAGAACAGCTGTCGTACAGAGGCTTCGTGACATTGAATTACAAAATAAAGAAGTTTCGCTAACCAAGAACTTCAGAAATCTAAAATCTTGACCTAATTTTACTGCTGCCTCTTATTTATTTAACATTACTTATGAGCCCTATAGATGGGCCTTTTCCAGAGCCCATTTTGAGGCATTCCCTCCGCTGTACTGCAAGGTAAATTCATTCGAGTTCCAATGCATGAACATATATGCCCATGCATGGCTAATATGGTGGAATCAGTTACTCATGTCCTCCTGTTCTGCAGATTCTATCAGGAGGAACAAGATCATCTTATACTACCCCTTCTGTCTAGGTTTAGCCCTTTGCAGTCTTATCTTGACTTTAGGCCAGAAGTCCTACGCAAATTCCTCCTAGAAGATGTTCAGAGTTCAGTGACTTCTGCTGCGGTGAAATTTTGTTTCTTAGCTATCAGGAAACGTAAACTTATTTTAGCTGGAAAAATGGTATAATTCTCTTATTCTTACTTTATTTTACTAATTTTATTAATTTTCTCTTGTTAATGTTTTTATACTATGGCTATATTACAATTTTAATCTCTCTTATATCAGAATTGTGCTGTTTTAATGGCTCTTGCTGTAATAAATTAGATAGATTGATTTCCAAGCTTTGCTGTGCCTGAATGCTTACCCACAATAATATTGTGTATCCAATTGTGCCTACCAAAGCTGAAAATACACACAGTACCATATTCACAGAAAATGGCAACTGCATGTCTTGAGGAGATTGCACTAAGTACATTCTCCCGGAATGCCAGGTAGGAGCACCCAAAAAAATGTCACACCTGAAAATCTCTTGTTTGTTAAGGGTGCTGAGAAGTTAGCTAGAGATCCCTAGTTCTCCTCTTCGAACAAGCCCCAGGCAATGATCTTTAGTATTAATTTAGGGTTACCATATTTTGAAAAGAAAGAAAGAGGACATGCTTCCCGATAGACTCCTTCACTATGACAAATCTCCTTTCAAATACTCCTACTATTTTGAGCTGTGATAACTGCTACTAACTAGGAAAATTCCTAACCTTCTAACCCCAAAAGAGGACATTTTCATAAGTTTTCTAAAAAGACCCCAAGAGAGGACAGACACGAAAAGAAGAGGACGTGTCCTCTAAAAAGAGGACATCTGGTAACCCTTATTAATTGAATGTATTTAATATCCATTTATTGCCTATATATCCCACCTCCCTTCCATCATGGAATACAAGGTGGACCACAGAATCATAGAATCACAGAGCTGGAAGGGACCATACAGGTCATCTTGTCCAACCCCCTGCTCAAGGCAGGATGATGTAGGATTCCTGCTTGGGGCAGACTGGGAGGCCAAAATAGCTCTGGAAAGGGAGCTGAGTTCCAATCCCCATCTGGCCAATGAAACTTGCTGCATGGTCTTCAGCTGCTTGCTGTCTTTTGGCCTAACCTGCTTCACCTGGTTGTTGTGAGAGGGGAGATCCAGATATGATGTAAGGAGAGAGGGTGGGATAAGAATAGGAGAGAAGAAACAGTCATCAAATGGTTCTAAAGTATCAGCAGGGAAGCCAGGGTCGTGAACAGGGTCCCCCAGAGGGGAAACATTCTCACAGCTTTAAGATTTTATGCAGGAAATATTTCTTTCACATACACAATCAAAAGTTCATACAAGTTATGGCCAATACAAAATGTGCCATGGTCTTCAGTGAGTATCCCTGAAGATTGCTCTCTTCCCAACATACAGGCTAGGCTTGGGTCTAATTTTCAATTTTCAGATCAAGTTTATCAGCATGGCTGGAGTGGATGGACCTCTTGCATGGTGCAGCGAGATTTTATTTACTGCCCGTCCCTGTGCTGGCACAGATAGCTCTCTCTTGTTCATTTTTCCTTTCTAATGAAAGCAAAACTGTTTTTTCTTTTTTGCCATCACCTTAAGCTCTAGAGCTAGCCAGATGTGACAGAAAGATAAACACAGGGATGTGGGGGTCTTGTTGATCCTGCCTCCTTGTTTCATTGGATGTATCAGATAAGCAGCCCCAGAAGGTGTTGGGTTTATAATAAATGGTCATTGTCTTCCTTTTTCCAAAGAACGTGCTATAGGAAGCAAATCGACCACAGAAAATAGCTGTCCCCCTTTGATTTTTCTTGCGGATCACTCCACAGGAAACGTTGCACATTTGGGTCAACCAGGATAAACAGCGAGGGCTTCCTCTTTTGAGAAATCGTCCCAAAGCAGAACCCCTCCCCAGGAAAAGGGGTTTGCGATTTTACATAATGTTACAGCAGAAGTTGCAAGAAATGGTTTGTTCTTTTTTCTCCCCCAAGAGCAGGTTGTAAACTTCAGAGCTCTAACCACAGATCAGTTATGTATCATAACAGGAAAGATGAGAGTCAAGATATTTCGTAACCTTTTGGAGAGAGAAGTAGACTGGCAAACATTAGTACTGTGCATTCAACTGACAGCGATTATTCAGAAAAAAATCCTGTTTGGGGGGGCTGATACAGAATTGGGTTTTGGCCTGGTTTCGATGCCCCCCCCGATGGCAGATCTAAACCCTTTGCCAGCATTATATGTGCACATATAGAGAGACTACCAACTGCCCGTATCAGGGGCATGCACTACATGTATTCCTCCCAATATGTACAGTGTCCTTGGTGTGTGAGTGGGGCAACACATATATTTATCATGCACAGCCTTGGTAGGCACGAACACACTAAAAATTCAGTGTTATATTCGCACATCGCCCCCATTCACACAATATAATGACCGCACATACCAGGAGGCTCTGTGCACAGTTGGTGACCTCCTGAAACATGTGACTGCAATATCTTCAAAAGTAAAAGGCAACAAATGTATACAATGACATCTGAAGCCTGGATTCAGATAATACTGGGTGCAAACAAAACCATGTAGTTTACTCAGAGATTTCCTAACAGACACCAGCTCTGTGCATTCAACCTTGAGAACAATTTTGGTGACTTTGTATGGTTGAGGTGGTGGAATGGAGCGTAATGCTCTGTTGTGGAATCATGTGTTTCTTGAGACTGGCCCTTCCCCAGGATGGAGATGAGTTGCCACCTTTGGAACCAACCAAACAACGTGGCCAAGAAGATTCCTACACAATTCTTAGGCTCGCCAGTCCCCAGGTGGGGGTGGGGGATCCCCCGCTTTTGTAGGCTCCTGCCTGCCGCTGGCCTGTTGCCTGGCAGCGGAACCCCGCCCCCAAACAGAAGTCTTTGTATGACATCAGTGATGCGATGGCATCACTTCCAGAAGTGATGTCATCACATTGATGACGTTGAGGGCAGCACTCTACTTTTTGGGCAAAACTCCATGGTTTGTACCCATTTTTACCATAGAGTTTTGCTCCAAAAATAGAATGTCACCCTGATGTCACCGACGCGACATCACTTCTGGAAGTGACATCATCACATTGATGTCCCTGCCCACCTCCAGAATACTCCCCAAATTCCCCCACCAGCACAAAGTAGGCACCTGGCAACCCTAAGTCTTCTTGAGGGGAAAGAATTTTCTTGGTACTCTTCTCTTAATGTAAATAATAGACCAGAGGGTCAGAAGAGGGTAAAGAAAGTATTTCTTCACACAACCTGTAATAAACTTATGGAATCCACTGCCACAGGATATGGCAATGGCAGCTTTCTTAGGGGTTTTTAAAGGGGGGGGGCTTGCACAAATTCATGGTTCTACCTACTTCGGGAATTTTTCTCCCATTCTTCTTCAAAGTAGCTGAGAGCCAGTGTGGTGTAGTGGTTAAGAGCGGCAGACTCTAACCTGGAGAACTGGGTTTGATTCTCCACTCCTCCACATGAAGCCTGCTGGGTGGCCTTGGGCCAGTCACAGTTTTCTCAGAACTCTCTCAGCCCCACCTACCTTGCAAGGTGCCTGTTTGTTTGTTTTTGTTGGCCCCCCCGAAGGGGATTTTTTAATTACATTTTTCTAAAGACTAGAAATATACAATGAAAATGAGGAAAGGGAACTACAATTAGGGATAAAGAAAAGAAAACCCACTACTATCTAAAATCCCAAGAGAGGAGATCCTCAAAATCTCTTAAGTACAATGTCAGTTCTAAACTCACTAACAATTTTTTGAACTTAGTCAGGTCTGCTATTACAACTTTTGAATCTTAAATTAACTGTTAAAAAGAAAACCCCCAGAGCATCTCGTTACAATCAACCTTTTTCAAAGGCACAATAAAGAGTCCTTCAGCCTTCATTTCTTCTTATCCTGTCTTCTTCGCAGTTTATAAGGACTTTTAGGAGCCGTTGCTCCCTTCTCTGACAGAGAGTCCTCTCCAGAAGACCCTGAGTCCAGCTCGCCACTGGACTTACTGTCCTCTTTATCGCCTTTCTCTTGCTCCCTCATCTGG